>NC_087216.1:26366478-26368978 GCF_015104395.2 Macrobrachium nipponense | reverse complement strand
CTTGTTTATAAAGTTCATGCCCATTAGGCCTAATCATACGATGTTTTACACAAGTCGTAATAAAACTACGTTTACATTTTCAGGTCTGGCCTAATCACTCACAAAACCCAAAGGCAACAAAACGGCTTCTCTCTCTCTCTCTTTCCCCTTCGGCAAGACATCTATTTCCAAACATGACGCCTTCACCTCCTCCTCCTCCTCCTCCTCCTCCTGACGAAGCTATTTCAAGGAATCTCTCCTCCGGGAACTCGCTGTGTGTCAGATACTTCTCCAACACCTGCCAAGTAAGTTAAACTTTAATGGCGATCATGGGCGCCTACGCTCACACACCCCAACTAATATACTTTTTTAAAAATAATTTTTCCTCTTTACGGGAGGGTACACACTCCTCATAAATTACCTCCGGCGGGAGAAAGCGTTTGTGTCAAACTTCTAAATTCGTAGGAGGTTAATAGATTGAAGGGCGTCTGTTTACCGTCTTCAAATAGGGCGAGGAGAATTGGGAGACGTTGCAACGACGCAAATAGATTTCAAAAGATCTGTTTCCTTCGGTGTTTGTAAGAAATGGGTACCTATACAACTTTAACTTCCTACTAAGTAAATAGATTAAAGGGAGTCTGTTTCCCGCAGATAGGGCGAGAATTGGGAGACGTCTGCAAAGACGTAGATAGATTTCAAAGATCTGTTTCCTTCTTCAGTGCTTGTAAGAAATGAAAGGCTTCTAAAAGGTGGTAAACACACGGAGACCTTTCTGTAAATTGATAGAGTGTACGGTTTCTTTTTCATTTGGGGATTGTCACTTTTATAAAAGGGTACATAAGACTTAATATGACGCATCTTTGTAAACTGGTGACCTTACAAAGAACTCATCATGGTCTATAGACCTTGGAACTCGTGAAACATATTTTGTAAATGCCATAACTACCGATGTTGTAAACTCTTTTTATAATATTAATACTGTACATAATACTTATATATTATACATGTTTGTATACATATCTATTTAAATAAAATCTTAAACTAACAGTGAAACACGACAAAGGCGACTCGAAGATAATCCACGCTATCTTCGGGATCGATTTTGCATACAACAGCATATCCATTTGGGCATCAATTCGACGTGGGCATTTCATGGTGCATCCACTCCAAAATTGGCACCGGAGAGCCAAAAAAAAAACAAGATAAGGGCGTGTCTTATTTGGTGAGGATCCAGTAGGTCTCAGAATACGATGATGAACAAAATATGAAGACAACGAATTGGGGGTAATATATATTCAATTCATTCTTCAGGGGGATATTATTATATTTAGAGCTATTTCGTGAAGATAAACAAAAGCAATAATGAAAATGAAATGCTATTATCATATAGCACTTAATAAAATGAATAAACTATATGAAATAAAATCTAAAATCATATAAACAAATGAAAAATGGCAGAGGGCGATATGAGCCGTTGCAAAGGTGATACTCCTCTATTTCATATAGGCCAACGGTCTTTTACAAGCTGATTTAGGACCAAGAGCCCGTTCCATCAGAGCTGGCTTACTCCCTATACAACAACAAAAACAACAACAAAGGAATTAAGACCAGACAAGGTTAAAAAAATAAAAAAGGTCACTCACATTGGCCAGGTATCTAGAGAGCTAAAGCCCACAAGAACATTCTCATACCTTGCCTACTTAAGGCTATTTTACCGACCTTTTTTCGGCATTCTCTCCGTACTTCTGTTTCTCCTGCCTCTTCAGACCTTTCCTCTTTAAAAAGGCTTGAGGCCTCTTGCCTCTTTTCCTCGTTTCCTCGGGTCTGGGCTAGATAAGGGGGTGCAATTACAACTTCAAAAAATAATCTGATGAGAAAGGGAACCTGAAGCTCTCGTGATTGCCAAGCAAAGATGTGATCACTACCCGATGATTCACACGAGAGAGAGAGAGAGAGAGAGAGAGAGAGAGAGAGAGAGAGAGAGAGAGAGAGAGAGAGAGAGAGAGAGAGAGAGAGAGAGAGAGAGAGAGAATTTATTTCATTCCTGTAGGGTAGTGACCCAGCGTTTCAACGTACGTAAGTGGGACACAGCATGACTAAATTTTGGAAAGGTCTCCATCCGTCTGTGACACACACATAGTACTAGACACAAACACACACGTACTAGACAGACAGACAGACACACACACACAGCAATAGTTCATCTTAATCCACTCTAGCAAAAGTCTCCATTGAGACTTAAAAACCCAACATTAAGTGACTCACCTTGTATAGGCCTAATGATGGTCATATCATGAACGTATTATATAACTTGAGTCACCTCCACGAGGTAGTACTACAGCCACGCACCTTTTACGAAAATCTGAGATAAAAGATGAAGTCCTATATAGGCCTAGGAGCCAAAATAAACAGGCCAATGTTAGTTTCAGGAGATAAAAGTTAACCACCGCCCTCCTCCCCCAAATAAAAACCTAGCAAAAAATAAGAATGATGGCTGCTATAGCGAGAACTAGCTAGGCCT
>NC_087216.1:26258978-26363978 GCF_015104395.2 Macrobrachium nipponense | reverse complement strand
GTTAAGTGTCGTTCCCAAGAATTTCTCGCAATCGCTTGCTAATTCTAGGCTGAGTGGAACACGCCTTACTCAAGTGAAGATAACGAAGTAATTATGTCGAGAGAGAGAGAGAGAGAGAGAGAGAGAGAGAGAGAGAGAGAGAGAGAGAGAGAGAGAGAGAGAGAACCATGCATAACACCAGACAACTCATATATACGGTAAACATGAGACTAGAATTGGCCTAAGTTGAGACTAGGGTTTGATCTTCGATTGTGAGATTAAAATGACGCAGACAGATAGATAAATCAATAGATAAATAGTATAAAAGTAGTTGGACGTGATATAAAAACCAAGAAATTAACTGAACTAAACGGGGGAGCCAAATTTAATATCAAGAAATGTCAGGAAGAATAAACTCGGTCTAGAAAGTCTACAGTAAAATTTATTTGACAAAGAAGGAAAGCTAATAAACCGGAAGACATAAAAAAGACACAAGAAGACTCAATGCCAGTGAAACTGACAAATATATCATTCAGGGTGTTTGTGAAGACGACCAAAGAAAAGAAAAAGAAAATGTGACTTGAGAGTGAATTGAGATGATAATGAAAGTCAGGAAAGACTTGCGTGAGGAAGTAAAACAAAAGAATGACTAGAACAAAGTGACAGGCATAGAAAAATATAAATCAACAAGAAACAGAAGTCATACACGCTTATCATAGCTATAATGAATAAATTTAGATATCAAGAATAAACATGGTGGTGGCAGTACTGATAGCCATGTTTATGGAAATATGGAAGATTGTTTATGTAATATCAACAAACAACACACGAGCAACTGAGGAGCCGTTACATAGGTAGACCCTCAACCTTTAACTGAACCAGAATGCTATAAAAAAAAACTTCAATTTATTTTTTATTTTTAAGCAAAATTATATAAATAATTTTACTCATAATAAATATTTTAGTATAATTATTAGTATTCTTACTTTAGATGCTGATAGTAATCATTTTCACTTACTTTTTGGATATTTATTGCCTTTTTGAGATAAAGAGTTCCTAATTATTTCAGCTTATTTATTCAACAATAGCTTTTAAAATTTTTATTTTTATTTCTGTTATTAGCCTTCGTTAAAAGGGGATACTAATTTTATATGCTATAAATAAAACAATAGTTATTACCCTTGTGCAAGCCTGCCTGTCAAAAATTGGTAGCTGTTATTTTAATTTTGATTTATTGAAATAGTTTACATATTAAGAATTAGCTCAGTTATAGTGCAAATAAACGAAGAATTAATTCATAACTTATATTTGACGCGAATTATATAATGTAATGTACCTCTTATAGGAAATCAGCATAAAAAAAATAATTCTTCCAAACGTCTCTAGACTGTCACTCTAGAGACTCAGCCTGGCCATTACTGGAACAAGAAGTCAGGAACCTCAGTAGGTGGTTATTCGTGGTCCTTGTAAAACTATTTGACATCACGTAATGGTAATTACCGTTTATCAATAGTTACTATATGGCAGTTGCAGCCTGCATTGTCTGTATATAGATGAAAATAGGGTTAATCTAAAATAGATTATAGGATTATTGGACTTGTCAGGCTGCCCAGGTGGTGGAATAGGGTAAACAAAATGGCTAATATCATGTCTGTAGTTTTTAATTTTATATGAGTTACCTTCAGGTAATTACATCAGTAGGGATTGGTAAAAGAGCCTATTTTTTAAAGTCAACCTTAAGTTCTGAGGTTGAGGTCTATTTTGTCTTAGTTTCCAAGATCACCATGAAGTTCACTCTCGACGTGATTCGGAAGTCACTAAAGCCGTTGGTCCCGTTGCTGAATAACCACTGGTTCCATGCAACGGAAAAACACTATAAAAACAAACAAACAACACCATGACATCATGGAAGCACCCCTGGGGGATTGGTAAGGCAGTACCACCGGTGTTTTGTTAATTCGTCTTCATACATGTGGCTTGGGGAAGTGTTTTTTGTTTATTAGACTTCAATGGGTGTCAAGTGATGAAAAAATAAACTTTATTGTGTGGTAGGGTACTGGCCTACTTTTTCGTTCTTTTTTTGTGAACTAGGCTAAATTGCTAAGATTAGCCACCCTTATACTACTACAGGTTAGGATGTGCATGCATGACAAAGACCCTTGAAACTTTTGAAATTGCATAGGCTGATCAAATTCAGCGTAAATTAAACCTTTCCCAGTCGATGGTGAATGCCGGAAGATGAAGATGTAGAGTAATCGAATCTAAAAACCTGCCAGTGCTTTGTTTTATGAATGGTACTTTAAGCCTACTCCATTTTTGGTTTTCCTCTGTAGGCTAATTAAGTTACTGAACTTTTTGTTCAGTAACTTAATTACAGAATTGAACATTCAGAGCTGGTTTATAGCAAAATATCCACAGTGTAAAGTATGGTAATTCTAAGCCCTCATTCTGCGGTAAAAGAGACTATGGCAGTTGACGTTTTCCTACGTTATTTTAATTACTGAACATAAATTTAAAGTAATATTTATTCGGACGACTGTAATTAACCCCCAGGGGCCAGTACTAAACACGGCAAAATACATTGGACGCCCCAATCCCTAGTGGATGTCGTATTCGCGGTTACATTTCTTGCAGGGTAATTCTAAAGAATAGTTCCGCACGGACTGCAAGGAACGTAACCGCGGATACGATATCCACTAGGGATTGGGGCGTCCAATGTATTTCGCCGTGTTTAGTAATGGCCCCTAGGGATTAATTACAATCGTCCGAATAAATATTACTTTATATTTTGTTCAGTAAGTAAAATAACGTAAGAAAATGTCAACTGCCATAGTCTACTTTACCGCGGAATGAGGGCTTAGAATTACCTAAAGTATTGTAGGGTAGGCTATTAGCAAAACATGTCCTATTGAATATTATGACACCAGAAATAGGCTAGCCCAACAGTGAAGAGTGCACAAGTACAAGATCATTGGTCAGTGAAAATGCTGCACCCTGATTAAGGCTGGGTCAGCTACATTGGTAAACATGACCTTGAATGTAGTTAGTGGCATAAAAAATAACATGATATTAACAAAGTGTGATTCAAACACATGATGACAACCCTTGTCTGTAGCTGTTGGATGTGGAAATTTGTTGTAGGAGGCTATTTAATCGTATCTAACCTTATATATTGAAACTCACATGTACCTAAATAAGACTAAAGTTGTAATTTACTAAAGTAATAATTAGTTTTTGTACTTAACCTATTTAAGTTCATGTAAATATAACCTATAAAGCTGCAGTTTACAAAAGTGATATATAGTTTCTGTTAATGTTTGATGTTGCCAACAAAATTTTCAGTTTCCATGGGGAAGCTTTGTTAAATTATGAGCTTATTCCTGGATGTGTACCAGCAGTGGGACCCCTTTTTTGGTATGGGGTTGTTTCGACTTAAGGAATCTGAAGTGTGTCTTGTCAACGGCAAATGGTTCCCAGGTGACTTAGAGGTGAGGGGACAAAGGACTTCAATCCTAACCTGACTTAGGGTGCATTAAATCAATGAGTGAAATACAGGGATGCATTGTAACGTGTCTTTATATGGCACCTGGTCTTACTTGACAGAGGGAAGCAATCCCCACTGTTTATTCCCCCTCCCCCCACAATCCATTATAATTTTGACCCTAAGTGTATGATTTCTCTGTATTTTATATAAATAAAATCAAGGTATTTGAACTAGGACGAAGTGGTACAAGATTTGGAAAAATGAGCCTAGGTAGCTAATTGGGGAGAAAGACCCAAGAGAATGAAAGAAAAGTAGGTGGCAGTAAGTCCACTGACACTACCAGTAGCCTAGAGTATGTAGCGTTATTGTAAGGTGCCATTTCATTTATTTTAGTTGTAATAACTTTCTGTTGTGGTATATTTTGCAGTATTTTATTATTAGGGTGCTTTTCCAAGAAATAAATTTAATTCATCAGCTAACTTCCAAGAGTTGAACCGTTGCTGTTGGGTTTGCATCGAGTCTATTCTGTATAGCCTGTTCACCATTTTACCCCGTAGATTCTTGTCTTGACACCAAGAGTAACAGCATTATTAGTAGATAAAGGAATTTAATTCCACAAGCTCTAGTGTTAATTTGGCAGGAATTGCTGCTCACACTAGACTATCTTGCCCCTAGTGTTGATTTGGTAGGAATTGCTGCTCACACTGTAGACTATCTTGCCTAGTGCACTATAAGGCAGTCATATAGGCAAACGTTTATTGCATTTTTCAATTGCTGCTGTATTGTGTTCATATTTACTTTAATTTTTCTTAGTGATTCTCATTGTTCCCTTTCCGTCAGAATGTTCACTTGTAACTTAACAGTTTACCCGGCTCCTGTTTTCAATAACCAACATAATAAGTATTGAAGTTACATGGAATGGGGAGAAGTAGAGAAGCAGGCTACAAGCCAAATAGTAATTGAGTTTTGATGTTTCAGGCGAAACCTCACCTTGTGGATCTTGGCTGTCTACCTGTGCTCAATGGCCCAGGAGTCATCGTGGCTCAGAGCGAGTTGTTTGTAAAGATATGGTGAGTTATAATATTCTTTTAATAGATGATATTCAGCACCTGATTTCTGGATAATATTCTTATAATAGATAATATTTAGCTCTTCATTTCTGGATTTTTTTTTTTTTTTTGTGCTTTTGGGATAAAGCTTTTCATGTCTAAATTATGTACAAGTATGAATGGCTCTTAGAAGGGACTGAAAGGCATGTATTGATAATTATTAGGTTGGTGGTTAGCCACTGCAGTAAGAAATGTGAACTTGCTATGGGCAAACAAGGCATGAGAGTAGCAGGTCAGTTTAACATTTAAAATGCTCTAAAAGAAAATTAACTTTTTGTTCCTTATATAATTCTTTTACAGATAGGAGCTATATATTTTATGGAAGGCTATTAAGCATTGGCAAGGTTTAACTATATATGGTGAAGTCAGTGCCAGTACTTGACGCAAAGTTGTTCACATTTTCACATTGCCTATAAGCTTGTCTAAACAGCTGTCAGAGGAAGGTGATGTGAGTGTTAAAAAGTAGTTTGTATGGTTGTAGAGACATTTATATACATACTTATTGAAGATCTGTATAAAATTTGAAGTCTTATTGTTATGTATGCAAGAAGTTATGTAACGAGCGCGGGAAATCTTAGCTCCGCAGACACGTTCAGTTCAGAGCTGTTGCACTGTGTTGCATAATGCGTAATGTTATAAGTATAACCAATTATTATTGTGTTAGTATCGAATCCGACAGAGGCTTCGATCTTATAAATTCTACCTCATGTATGCAGGATTTGAATCCTTATTGTGTATAGAGCTCCGATGCTCATATGTTTGTTATGATTCGATTATATACGCGTATTGTATTTTGTATATTCAACTACCCGCCTTCTTTAATGTAGTTTTTAGCCAATAAACACAAGCAAGAAGATATTGCTTTGTTATCGCCCTTCATCCCGGAACCTCGGCGACGAGAAATGGAATATTACCTCCAATACTAAAACACCATCTTTCCCTCTACCCACAGGTAAGAGTGAAGAATTGTCGTATGGGTCATACCTATAACTAAAGCAGACCCAAAGTAATGACGACAAAACATTGGCGACGAGGAGGGGATGCTCAGTATTTTCTAAGATAGGTCTTAGACAAGCATTTCAACAACTATCCATGGATGAAAATTCCCAAAACCTATGTACTGTAAACACATTTAGGGCTGTATCATCCAAAAAGACTTCCTATGGTGTTGCTAGCAGTCCAGCAATATGGCAGCAAACAATGGACAAAATATTTGCAGGTATGTCAGGAGTTTTCATTTTCATTGGTGACATATTAGTAGCTGGCAAAAACAAAAAAGAGCATAGAGAAAGGTTACGTGCACTTCTAAAGAAACTAAAGGAACACAATATCAGGGTCAACCAGAGTAAATGTATTTTAGAAGTTGACTCGGTAGAGTATTTAGGCTTTATTGTAAATGGTAAAGGTATTCATAAGACTCAAGATAAGGTAAATGCAGTGCAGTCAGCAAAGTTACCAGAAAATGTCAAGGAATTGCAATCATTTTTAGGTTTAGTAACATTCTATGGTAGTTTCATTCAAAACTTAGCAACAACTGCTCACCTATTATACAATTTGCTGAACAGAGATGTGAAATGGAATTGGACAAAGGAATGTCAAAATTCTTTTGAAAGAATCAAAGCAGAAGTGTCATCACCCACATTCTTAGTACATTATCAAAATGATATTGTTAAGATACAATAAAGTTTGTTCATACTTACCTGGCAGATATATATATAGCTGTATTCTCTGAAGTCCGACAGAATTTCTAAAACTTACGACACACTTAGTGGGAGTAGGGTGGTTAGTACCCATTCCCGCCGCTGGGAGGCAGGTAGCAGGAACCATTCCCATTTTCTATCAGATTTCTATCTCCACTGTCTCCTGAGGGGAGGTGGGTGGGTACTTAAAATATGTATATCTGCCAGGTAAGTATGAACAAACTTTATTGTATCTTAACAATATCATTTTGTTCATGAAACTTACCTGTCAGATATATATATAGCTGAATCCCACCTTTGGCGGTGGGAGAGACAGAAAAGGATTTTAGGAAACATATAAATGTAGATGATTGACATCTTGGTTCCTTACCTGTTAGCATAGCTGACTTCGTGATTACTGTCACCCAAGCCTGCTTCTGCTTCACTAGAGTTACCAACAAGGTAGTGACCTGTGTAGTTGGTGCGCTTTAGATGATCTGAGGGCAACGAGGCAAAACCACCACCTAAGTTAGCCTAACAAAATACTCCCATATACCAAAGGCTAAAGGAAGGGACGACCGCATTCGGCGGTCGACCCTACAACCATAAACATTACAAATCTTAAAAACTCACCTACCCTTTTCTATGGGAAAGGATGAGCGCTACCTCCTGCCCCCAAAATAGTGTCTGCGGCGACGTATGGTCCAAGAGAGTAACAGTTTTCATGTCGTTCTCACCTCCTGTAGGTAGTGCGAGGCGAACACTGAGTTACTCCTCCAAAAAGTGGCACTTAAAATGTCTTTAAGGGCCATGTTTTTCTGAAAGGCTATCGAGGTCGAAATAGCCCTTACTTCATGCGCGTTAACTTTTAACAGCCTAAAGTCACTGTCTTTGCAAGAAGAGTGCGCCTCCTTTATGGTGTTTCTTTAAAAGAATGCCAGTGCATTCTTGGACATGGGCATATTTGGTCTCTTGACCAAACACCATAAGTTCTCCGCAGAACCTCTACAATCCTTTGTTCTACGAAGATATTCTCTAAGAGCCCTAACAGGACACAGGACTCTTTCTGGCTCTTGACCAATGATCTCTGCCATACCCTTGATCTCGAACGTTTTAGGCCAAGGATTGGAAGGGTTTTCGTTCTTAGCCAGAAAAGACATACCCAAAGAGCAGACCGCATTATGCCCTTTGAAGCCGACGTGTTTACTAATAGCCTGTATTTCGCTAACACTCTTCGCCGTCGCCAGAGCAGTTAGGAATACAGTTTTCTTCGTCAAATCTCGCAAAGAAGTAGAGTAAAGAGGTTCAAAGCGACTTGACATTAAAAACTTGAGGACCACATCCAGGTTCCACGAAGGTAACTTTGGTAGCGGCACCTTGGTAGTCTCGAAAGATCTCAATAGATCATGGAGATCCTTGTTATTAGCGAGGTCAAGACCTCTATGGCGAAAAACTACAGATAAGACGCTTCTGTAGCCTTTAATGGTTGACACTGCAAGCTTCAGATCTTGTTTAAGATAAAGTAGGAAGTCGGCGATCTGGCTCACAGAGGTAGTGGTAGAGGAAACTCCTTTCTTCCTACACCAGCTTCTAAAAGCTGCCCACTTCGATTGGTAAACCGCGATTGATGAAGGTCTCCTCGCGGTGGCGATAGCTTTAGCCACAGGTTTCGAAAAACCTCTCGCTCTGGCCAACTTCTGGATAGTCTGAACGCAGTCAGACTCAGAGCGGAGAGGTTTTTGTGGTACCTCTCGAAGTGGGGCTGTTTGAGTAGATCTCTCCTTAACGGAAGAGATCTCGGAAAATCCACCAGGTAGGACATCACCTCTGTGAACCAGTTCGCTGCGGGCCAAAAGGGGGCGATTAACGTCAACCTCGTCCCCTCCGATGCTGCGAACTTTCTCATCACTTCCCCCAGAATCTTGAAGGGGGGAAATGCGTAGAGATCTAGGCCCGTCCAATCCCATAAAAGGGCGTCTACTGCTACTGCCCGATCGAGAACCGGGGAGCAATAAAGAGGGATCTCGCTTGTTCTTGATGTTGCAAAAATGTCCACCAAAGGACATCCCCAAAGACCCCACAGCTCCTGGCATACGTCCTGATTGAGGGTCCACTCTGTCGGCAGTAACTGTCCTTGTCGACTGAGGAGATCCGCACGGACGTTCTCGACTCCGGCAATGAACCTTGTCAAGATCGTGATTTCTCTCGCCTTCGCCCAAAGCAGAATCTCTTTCGCTAGAGCGAACAGGGAGCGAGAGTGTGTTCCTTCTTGTTTCTTCAAGTATGCCAGGGCTGTGGTGTTGTCCGAGTTGACTTGGACTACAGGACGGGAAACTTTGTTCTGAAAGAACTGGAGCGCTAACTGAACAGCTGCCAGCTCTTTGAAGTTGATATGCCAGGCTACCTGTTCCCCTCTCCAGGTGCCTGACACTTCCTCCCCCCTCCCCCTAGTGCTCCCCACCCCGTGGATGACGCGTCGGAGAACAACACTAGGTTGGGGTTCCAAAGCTTGAGGGATATGCCCTCTGACAGCTTCCACGGATCAAGCCACCATCTTAGATGGCTCTTTACCTCTTCTGAGATGTTTAACATCATGTCGAAGTTGTCCTTGTCTGTCCAGTTGTCCGACAGGAAGAACTGAAGAGGTCGGAGGTGTAGCCTCCCCAGGGAAACAAACTTCTCCAGCGAGGAAATGGTCCCCAGCAGACTCATCCATTCCCTCACCGAGCATGAATCCTTCCCTAGAAAGGCTGACACTTTTTCTATGCCTTGTTGCTGACGTTCCTGGGACGGAAAAGCCCGAAAAGCCACTGAATCCATCTGAATCCCCAGATACATGATGGACTGTGTTGGGGTCAGATGTGACTTTTCGAAGTTCACCAGAAGTCCCAGGGACGCAGCTAAGACAGAGTCGTTTGCAGGTCCTTCAGGCACCGGGTCTGCGAAGAGGCTCGTATGAGCCAGTCGTCCAGATAGAGCGAGATCCTGATGTTGGAAAGATGGAGCCACCTCGCCACGTTCTTCATTAAGATGGTGAAGATAAATGGGGCCGTACTCAGTCCGAAACAAAGAGCCCTGAACTGAAAGACTTTCCCTTTCAGGACGAACTGAAGGTACTTCATAGATTGGGGATGTATCGGGACGTGAAAGTAGGCGTCCTGCAGGTCGAGTGATACCGTCCAATCTCCAGGTCTTAAGGCCCCCAGAACTGACTGAGGTGTCTCCATCTTGAACCTCTGCTTCTCTATAAAGAGAATAAACGAAAGGGCATTACCCTCCGCAGACACCACTTGAGGCCCCGAAGGCAACACTACGGGGTTAGGAGACACAAAATCTAAAGGAGGGTTAGAAGGGGTTACATTAAGACCCTGTCTGCTACCCGATTTACTCCTGGAGGAAGACCTCCTGATCCTGTCACGCTCTAATTTATTTACGTAGGATTCATACGTCTTCCATTGTACATCATCCAAACTTTCGCACTCATTACAGCGAAAATCATACTTACAAACTTGCCCCCTACAACCTTTACACAATGTGTGAGGATCAACCAAGGCTTTTGGTAGCCTCACCTTGCATTCATCTTTCAAACACACCCTGGCGCTAGCCGAACTAGAACCAGACATATTTAAGGAAAAAAACCAAGCCAAATTCAAAACAATCCAAAGTCATGTATGCCAAGCTATCGATCCAAAAACAAAAAACAAAAAAGTCAAGAGGATACTCAAGCCAATGAAAAGTTTTCCAAAATCCTGAGGCGGAGGTGTGTAAACAGTTGTTTACGACACCGGCGACAGAAGAAATCTGATAGAAAATGGGAATGGTTCCTGCTACCCGCCTCCCAGCGGCGGGAATGGGTACTAACCACCCTACTCCCACTACGTGTGTCGTAAGTTTTAGAAATTCTGTCGGACTTCAGAGAATACAGCTATATATATATCTGACAGGTAAGTTTCATGAACAAATGGATTTGCCAGTAAAGTTGGTTTGTGACGCCTCAAACATAGGATTAGGTGCAGTACTAGCACATGTAATGCCAGATGGTACAGAAAAACCAATAGCTTTTGCCTCTAGAGTATTGAACAGAGCAGAGAGAAATTACTCACAAATAGAAAAGAAGCATTAGCACTAGTGTATGGAGTGAATAAGTTCCATATGTATCTGTATGGCAGGAAAAGGTTCACATTAGTTAGAGACCACAAACCATTATTGATGATTTTAGGTCCAAAGGCAAGTTTACCAACGTTAGTAGCTGCAAGACTACAACGTTGGGCAATCATATGATTACAACATAGAATATAGACCAACATCTAAGATGGGTAATGCAGACGCTTTGTTGAGATTGCCTGTAGACAAAGCACCAGAACAATATGAGGAAAGTATTCTTTTGATTTCTGCATATAATTTACCTATTACAACTAAGGAAATAGCACAAGGTGCAAAGAAAGACCCAGTACTTTCAAAAGTAGTGCAGTCTAATAACCGGCAGAGATATTTGTGCAGAAGATGCCAGTTGTAAACCATACAAAGAAATTTGGAATGAATTGAGTGTAACACAAGAATGTATTTTGAGAGGATCAAGAGTAGTGATTCCAAATGCATTAAGGAATAGAGTTCTATTAGAAATACATGCAGACCACCAAGGTATTGTCAGATCAAAGTCAATTGCTAGAACTTATGTTTGGTGGCCAGGTGTTGATAGGGACATTGAAAATTCAGTTAAGAAGTGTATGAATTGTGCATTGCAACAAAATAATCCAAAACCAACACGAATGCACCCATGGGAATTACCCAGATACCCGTGGCAACGTGTACATGTAGATTTTGCAGGTCCATTTTTAGGATACTCATATCTAATATTAGTAGATGCATATAGTAAGTGGCCAGAAGTTATACCAATGCAAACAACTTCATCGGTAGCAATTATAAGATCACTCATGCAAATCTTTGCAACGCATGGTTTGCCAGAAAAAATAATGACGACAAAACACTTATAGTGCTCAAATGCAGCAGTTTCAGGTTGAGTGTTCACAGAATTTATGTTGTTGCTTGTTTATTAGTTACCTGTATATTGTTATTATTGAACATGCCCAAATAAGTAAATGCCACAAACAAAGCAATACATTTTAATATATAGTAGAATGTTAACCAGAGTATTAATGAGAATTACATTATTAATGATAGAATGATAATGATAATCTTGTTAAACCATTCTTGTTTATTACAGGTACAAGTTTGGGGGGATAATTCCTGGCCATATCTCTCTGGTCTCCAGGGGACCCATATCCTGTGCTTATTGAGGACCCACTCCACCTCGCACCTGCTTGTGCCATCTTGATCTACTCTGTTAAACATTCCAAGAAGTCGTCTTTTCATTGTCTAACGTCTAGTCATCCCTCCATCGTAAACCTCACCAGCTGTGGTCTTTATTCTGCTCCATACGTTCTTCATGTCTTCCAGTTCAGCCTATGGGATTTGATCACATTTAAGTGGGATTATTGAAAAATAATAGCTACTTTATATTTCAAGAATCTGATCATTTTTGTTAATGTGGTCTGACTTCAAAATGCAACTACTTGTACAATATGCTAATGTAATGATGCATCGAGTACATATAATCAAAAGAGCTTTTGTTCTTTCTTGAAGTATACACAAGAATTAATTCATACAGCTAGGAAAATTTCCAACATGGTATTGTATGCTCGACTGAATTGTTAATGAAGTGCTAATTTTTGAGATTATAGTGAAAAAAGTAAATATTTTTCAAGGGTATATTTAAATACATACTTTGTTGTGAATAACTAAAGTTAAAATAACTTGAATGAAAATTGAAATTGGTTTTCAAAACCATTAAAATTACCATCTTGATAGATTTTTTTTCTGTGATTATTTTTAAACAGTGTAAGCAGATGCTATCTTCTTTAGTCTTGTATGGCAGTAATTGAGATGGGAAAATTGGAACAAGATGTTCTTTGAAATACATAGCTAAATTAGTATAGGTCAGAGAGAGCATTGATACCTCAACTTGAGAGACCTCATCTTAGCAGTTATTTTTCCTTATGCTGCCATTTTAGATGTCATGTATTTTTAGATAATTCTCTTCAATTGAGTGATGAAGTGTAAAGTACAGGTTAATTTATGTTGGAATTGCCTGCCTTAGGGAAAAGGCTGAACTGGTTCTTTTGAAGCCAAGGAATCGGCTAAGGATGTCCCTCACCCTGATACTTGTCATCCTGAACGTGTTCTTACAAAATTTGTGTTTCACTCCAGGGATGTTAAGGAAATTCTTGATAATCTTGATAGCTGGAGTGGGGAAGATCCTGATTGTTTCCTCTTTGTTTTCGCAAAAAAGTTTCAGCTGTGTTGTATTCCAATATTCGTAGATTCTAGAGATTGTCATTGTACGATCTTTGCGGATGAGTGCAAGCTTGGTAATACAGTGCCTGTTCCCAAAAGTGGCATATCTGCAAACTGCATTGCAGTAACAACGGGCCAATCTCTATTATCTCTGTGCCCTCGAAAGTTGCTTAAAAACATTCCAGCCAATGTATATAGTACATGTATGTGGAATCTAAATGAATTTTAGCTCTTAGTCAATACGCATACATGAAGCAGTTAGGTATCTGGGATGCTCTTTTAGACTTGACATGCCATTTGCAAGGAAACCTTGATATGGGTTTTGAGTACAGAATAATTCAAATAGATTTTAGTGTTGCTTTTGATTTAGTTAATCATAAGGCACTTAGTTATAATCTTAGTGTGGGTGGATATGTTTTGGGATTCCTTCAAGGTTTCCTTACAGGCAGGCAGCAGTGAATTGCTGTGGACGGGATCTTGAGTGAACCAAGACCCATTGTGTCAGGAATTCCACAGAGCACTGTTCTTGGTCTGCTGTTATTTTTAGTGTATAAAGGTGATTTGGTTGTTGGCCTGGGAAACTTGAGATTTTTTATTCCTCATGCTTTTGGACTTTGGAAGAGCTTCCCAGTGGATGTCGTGCAATTGGAACTTCATTAGTTCAGGCGAAGATGTAATGCATTACTACCCTAATACATACTATTCTTCTTGAATTTTAATAATTTGTATTTGTATCTAGTTAATTTATTTTCTTATTTAATAAGCGAGATCTTTTGGTTGTTTCCCTTTACTTCGTCTTAACTTTCTAATGAACATCACATTCTTTTGGAAGCTTGAATTTCAAGTCGTTGGCCTGTGTTGACTCGTTCCATATGAATATAATAGTAATGGGGAGTTGCTGTTAGCTGTAGGATTTCTGGCAAATGTTCAAGTGTTGGCTGTAATGTAGGTCTTCGTTACTTTATGGACTTTGTGAGAAAGCTAGAACCCCGAAGTGTCATAAGTTGAGGTGGCCACTGTGGATGGAAAGTTATGAGGCAGTCAGAATTACATATTCTGTCTGAATTTGAGAAAATTTCTTCCTAGCCTTAGATTGTACTGTGATCTAGTTACCCATTTCCTCATGTATAGTTTATTTTGCAGTTTTCATAATATTGCACTAGTTATAGAAGGTTAAATTGATCTAATTTTTTCTGGAAGTCTTTTAATGGCTCATCCTAACATCATAAGTTATTACTTCACATTAAAATATAGGGTACAGATCTTCAAAAATCTTTGTAACAAATTTTAATGTTTCATTTTCATTTGTCAGCAGAATAACAGGGTAATTTGAGTATGTATAGGCTACACCACAGAATGTATTAAAATTTTCCAAGTAGCCACTATTTTAAACTTGTACTAAAGTACTATTTGATCAGTTTCTTATAATCTTGTTTAAACCATGTTGTAAGGTACTATCTGATAAGTTTCTTATATAGTCTTGTTTAAATCATGTCATCACAATCTTCAATTTTTGCTGGGTACCTTTGTAAGTTTATAGTATTTCTTTGAGATAAAGGTAAAGTTAACTGGGAAGTATACATATATAACTGGAAATTGTATATACTGTAAAACAGTGAGGTTTTTTAATCCTTTAAATGTAATGTGCTAGAGTTGTCTTACAATTTATTGTCAATTATTGTTTTTTTGTTTCACAATACCATCTCAGGAACTTTTAGAACACTAGTCACTTGTGAGGTGGGTACTATAGTAAATCCCTGTATGTCTCTTGTATTCTTTGCTGTAAAATATACAGAAATACCCTGGTTACATATTCTGTAAACTTGCCTGCATGTAGTATTTGCTCATTTTTATAAATGATGTATGTACTGTAAATGTACAGGATTGTGGAGGACTAAATGCCTACCCCATAAACTGTAAACATTGTACTTTTAGTAACTACAATGACCATTGTTTGTTGATTTCCTTACAATGATTGAATAAGCCTTCCACTTCAAGCCTAAAACAGGAAATATTTGAATGTCCCACTATCAGAAAGAAGTGCCAACGCTAAATTATACCAAAGGCTATTAAATGGAAAGCATATCCAAAACTTATAAGGTATTCTAATGGGCAAGTTGTCATTGTGTCTACTAACAGTATGAGGTTTCCTAATGAAGCACTAATTAATAGCTACATAGTGAAAGCATGTAAAATCACTTCCAAGAATGTAAATTACATGATTGTATAAAAGTAATGCAGGCTGTTTACATATGGTATATTTGTGATGTATGTACTGTGTACAACAAGCAAAAGTGCATTAGTTTAAAGTTTTTAACTTTTAATTTTGCATAAGAAAAATTACAAGGACAAACTTTTTTCTAACAAGAAAATCTCTTCTTTCAGTGTTCCCCAAAAAGGGCTGACCTTAAGGGAACAAAGCTTGTTGGCGCAAAGGAGCCTGCCACCAGGAGTCGTGAACAATCCCAAAGCAACTCCCAGAAGTTTACTTTAATCCCTCCTTTTTTTTTTTTTTTACAGCTAAGTGGATATAACTGTGATTACTGGGAGCATTTGATCATCTGGATAATTGCCAGTAACCTAAAATTCATTGAAATAGGTAACTAAACTCATAACTTCACCCAGAGAGAAAAGACTTATAACTTGTTACAACTAGGTAGAGTTTACTTAACTGAACTAGTTCTCCAAGGTTAGAGATATCTCAGAAGCAAATTTAACTAGTGAAGTTCTATGTCTATTGTAACACAAACATGTCAAAATTTAACATTACTATATAATGAACAAGGAGTAAAGTTGCCTTGTAAAATTATAATGGATGTACCTTGTGGATTTAGAAATTTTCTCTCACGAAAGTGACCTAACACCATCTTTGGCACTGCAATTGACTTGCGAGCACAATCTGGAAAGTAATGTTTACAAAAGTATTTGGGTAACTTTATAAATATGTACAATACATTCATATGCTGACAAATAACGCATCTTAACAGTAGAAGTCATCATCCTCCTCTTAAACATTTTGACTTACAAAGCTATGTGGAAGAACCATTGTTTATGCTTTTGTTTTCTGAAGATTTTATATTCACACTTAAGTGATGTGGTATCTCCAAAGTCATACATAGCATACCATAACTGTCTATAATATATCAGATGGAAAGCAAGCATTCCACTATTAGGAAGAGTTTTGTTCAATAACTTGTAGCAGAAAAATTACAAACCCTTCGATGTTCTTACCAGACAATATTCTTCACTGTCAGCCAAAGGAAAGTCAATGGAAAAATTTGACTATTGGTTGAGTAATGAAGCTTGGAAAGTTTCTCAAGCCCTTCAGTGTTCAAGATTTTATTCTCATGTGCTGTGATACCTCAAATACCTTTAAGAATTTTGATCCATCTATTAAGTAAAATACACTATCTGGAAAAATAAACAGCACTGTCATTGGCATCAAGATTAAGTTAACAGCACTGTCATTGGCATCAAGATTAAGTTATGATTTATTTACCTATTTTCAATAAATTTCAGCCAATTGGAAATGGTCCAAGTGAGAAAATGCTTCCAATAATCATAGAATTGTCAAGTGCCCCACTGTTTACCTTCACTATAAGAAAAATTTTTGGGCACAGGACAGTCCTTAAAGTTGTTAAATGACTTCTGTGCATCCGAGTAGCAATAGAGCAGCAAAGACTTGGCAGCACAGTCCCATAAGGCCAGCCCCTTGAGGTGTGGGCATACAGCCTTCATTTTTTCCATTCATATAACAAACCACACCTGGAAGAGAACTTCAACCTTAGATTCAAAATAACAATAATGCCTGGGACCATGCTGTACCCTGCAGAACCCTAAAACAACATCTAATCAGTTTTTAGAGCCAATTTGCTGGCCCTTCTTTGCCATTAGAAAACTTTCCTTTCGTTACAGGACAGTGTTGTGGATTTTTGTCTACATAATAATTTCCTTATTATCCTGTATTCTACAAAAGTAATAGACATAAAATCAAGTTTAGACAACCTGCTACCTGTCCCATTATGTACCTTCAACTAAGTATATGCTAAACTTCCTTCTATCCTGCCACCCTATCTGCCTCAATAAACAGTATTTTCTAGAATTTTAATGTCTTTAATTTGGAAAAATTAAACAGCCAAATATTTTGTCAACAACCATCATTATCCTTGTCACTATTTTTAAACTAGCTAACCTCACCTCTAACAATATTCCAATTTTTGCACTTAACAAAAACAGAAAATTAAACTAATTTATAACTTACTGTTAACAAGCTTTGGATATCTGGTTTCAGCTTCCTTTGACTCTCATTACTATGTCCTTTAAGAGGTAGGTCTAGGATCCTTTTTAGGTCAAACCCCACTCCTATACGCTGTTATCTTTGGATTTGGGCTAGATAAAGACATAAGGCTGCACCTCCCACTGACTATTGCATAAGAAAATAACTAATGAAAATCAGTGATCTAAAAATAATCAGGTGTTAATTGTAAATGCAATAAAACTTTTATACTAAAACCTAAAAATAAATATGTATCCTTACTGGTATAATTCATTAAACTTTAAATGTGAAAAGTGAAAAAAATTGTCCTTTAGTACCAGTATCACAACTCACTGCATTATCCTACTCTAATATGCAAGGATTCCTTGATAAAATATTCAGAAGACTCGACACCTCCTTTGAAGCTACAACAGGAGGTAACAGACATGTCCAAACTTATATCAAAAGAAATTTTACACAACTCACTGCATTATTAGCCTACTCTTAATATGCAAGGATTCCTTGATAACATATTCAGAAGACTAGACACCACCTTTGAAGTTACAAAAGCAAAAGGAGGCAATAGACATGCCCAAACTTATATCAAAAGAAATTTTACACAAGGCAAAGTTAATTAAGAGTTCTCTCTGACAGAAATCAATTTCCAATAGAACATGATCTCCTTTGACAATACAACAAAAAAATAATCATAACAAACCTTACTGTAAAAGTGACCAAGTTCACTTACTGCAACCAAATCTTTACTGGGAATTATAAAAAAAAAATTTAGCAAATCTTAAAGACATCTTAAAAAAATTTCTCTTGTCTGCTAAAACAACTTAGCAATGAATGAAAAATATCTCTGTTGTCTGCTAAAACAACTTGGCAATGAATGAAAGTTAATGAACTAGAAAATCAGAAGCAGGTCAGCAAATGAAATTCCTAATGTGAATTGTTAATATCCATATTTGCAAACTTTTATGTTATATTAAAAGTTACGTACTTGCGTATTTTTGTCAGATTCTACCACAATTAACAGATTTAACCAAAAATTCAATGACTAGCCTTTCCCCATGGACAAATGATATTTTACAATAACATGAAGTAGTACTAAGTTTTTTATGCAAAAATACACACTCCATAACTTGGACCTGTAATCTTTTCTTGTTACCTATAGTATACTATATCAATTTAACAAAATCCCAATGTCTCCAGAACTCCTGCAGTGATTACAGTTCCTCACATTTCATCTTAATCATGAGAATTTAACTTTAGACACAAAAGAACTACTTGAATTGAAAACTTTAACCTATTCACTTATTAAAGTGAATTAGACTTTGGTCACTATTGCATACATAAGGTTATAAGTATAAGATTATGAAGGGCATAACAGGCAGAACTCATTTACAGGGTAAAAGAAGATAATGGAAATGTCCCCCTAAAAACATCTGCATTACTTGAACAGTGCTGATTGACTCCAGAACTTTTTGAATGCCGTACGTCACTGACTTACAGTGACATTGACTTATGGCAGATTTGATCTTACAGTGCTTTTTCAGTGTTGTTAACGGCATTTTACAGCACCATAACTAGATGTGCCGTGTGTGCTGTTGATGGCAATAATAGGCATCAAGTTAACAGCACTGTAATGATGCAACACCAAATTATGGTGCCATTAAAGCACTGATTACGGCAAAACACTGACTTACGTCGGATATCAACTTACAGCATGGCGCTGGAATGGATCCCCACCATAAGTCAAGGACCTACTGTAACACTGAATCGTAACAATCATCAAAGTGGTCTATTTCAATATCCTTATCAAAAATATGTACAAAACTAAAGTATTTTTCAATTATATTCCATGCAACAAACCAAAACCAAACCCCATAACCTCCTTTGGAGGTAAAAAAAAAATATATATATAATTCATCTCACTGTAGTGTAGGGGAGGTTTAAACTTTGTAGGAGAAATCTTCAATCAAAATGGAAGCCACTGACCTGTAAGATGAAAGACATATGTAGTAATGTATCTATAAATGTTTAGAAATAGTTTTAAGGAAAAACTCGCTTCACTTTAAACTAAATTTCTCCACTTTAATAATAATGAAACTATTAACTTAACCAATCAAATGAGTATACTCAGGAGGATCACACTTAAGGTTTACTCTTAAAAACATTATTGTTAACTAATCAACACAGAGTACGTAGTACTGTATTCTTAGGACACCTAATACAGTGGTACCTCGAGATACAAAATTGATCCGTTCCGAGGCGCCTTTCGTATCATGAGGTTTTCGTATCTTGGACCACATTTTACATGTAAAATGGCTAATCCGTTCCAAGCCCTCCAAAAACACCCCAGTAAATTTCATGATAAAGCTAAATTGACCTATAAACAATGAAATGCTACAACAATTTGGACCATTCAATACCTAAATTAATAACGTACTGCTAATTACCTGTAAATAAAGTGTATTAGTGTACATGGTATACAAGAAATACTGTACATATGTAGTAAAATGTGGAAGCTTACCTTTCGAGTGAGGCTATCTCCGAAAGTGGCGACAGAGGAGGAGGACAATTGGCAGATACATATGTACGTACACTTAACTTTACAAAACACAAAAAAATTTAAGGAAAACTAAACTAAAATTTACGAAACACATTAACAAAATGTAACACTTAACTTTACAAAAAACTAAAATTAAAATTTTTTTTTGTCTTTTTTATTTTTAATTTTTTTTTATTTTTTTTATTTTTTATATTTTACGTTTTTTTTTTTTTTTTTAAATTTCAACTTCATCACCACTTTCAACTTTCTGTTTTTTAGTATCACTTGGTTCTTCCTTTTTACTTACTCCTGCTAATACTAAAGGCCTCTTTAAAAAATAACTATCCAAGGAAGATTGCTTCTGCCTACTTTTCACAACGTTCCTGAAACAACTCAGGCAAACGTCATCGAACTGCGCAAGCATACGACCTGTGTGAGCCTTTTCGGGGTGTCTTTTTTTTCTACAAACGATTGCACTTTATGAAGAGCGGCTAGAACATCCTTAATTTCTGCAGTTGTTATAGGGTTGTCCTCCTCCTCCTCGCCGCTGCTAGAGAACTCCTCTTGAACGACGTTATGTTGCATGGCCTCCAACTCCTTCAGGTCATCCGTCGTAAGCTCCTCTGGGTGCTCCTCGAGAAGGTCGTTGATGTCGTCCTCGTCGACGACCAGCCCCATGGACTTGCTGAGTGCAACAATCTCGTCAAGATCTGATTCCAAAACAGTTTCAGGATCGTCAACTGTTTCTGAATCTGCAGCACCAGCTTCGCCCACGTCGAATTCCTCGAAGTCTTGGGCAGATACGGCATCAGGCCAGAGTTTCCTCCACAAGGAATTCAAGGTTCGCCTCGAAACCTCCTGCCAAGCTTGGTCGATGAGTCGGATGCATATGACGATGTCGAAATACTCCTTCCAAAATTCACGCAAGGTGAGGTTTGTGGTATTGGTGATGTCGAAACATCTCTTGAAAAGATGTTTCGTATACAGCTTCTTAAAGTTCGATATCACTTGCTGGTCCATGGGCTGGAGGAGAGGGGTGGTGTTAGGCGGAAGATAAAGAATCTTGATGAAGGAATACTCTGCTAGGATATCTTCCTCAAGGCCAGGAGGGTGGGGAGGGGCATTGTCCAACACCAGCAGACATTTCAGAGGGAGGCGCTTCTCTTCCAAGAATTTCTTCACTGTTGGGCCGAAACACAGATTTACCCACTCCGTGAACAAAAGTCTCGTTACCCAGGCTTTCGCATTAGCCCTCCACATCATTGGAAGCTTCTCTTAAGCACTTTGTGGGCCTTGAAGGCTCGAGGAGTCTCGGAATGATACACCAGTAGGGGCTTCACCTTGCAATCCCCACTGGCGTTTGAACAAAGTGCGAGCATAAGCCTGTCTTTCATAGGCTTACGCCCGGGTAGCTTCTTCTCTTGTACGTCCGACGAGGCATTTTTTTCCAAAAAAGGCCAGTCTCATCACAGTTGAAGACTTGCTGAGAACTGTAGCCTTCCTTGGTCATCATCTCGTCGAACGTCTTTTTAAAGGCTTTGGCCGCTTTTGTGTCCGAGCTGGCAGCCTCCCCATGCCGCACCACCGAATGGATACCAGTCAGTTTACGGAATTTCTCGAACCACCCATGCGAAGCCTTGAACTCTGGGGTTGGCGTTGATGTCCCTTCTCCTCCGTCGTCTTCCGCCTGGGCAATCAAATCACCGAAAATAGCGCTGGCCTTGTGGGAGATTGCCGTCTCCGTTATCGTATCGCCAGCAATTTCTTTGTCTTTTATCCAGACAAGAAGCAGCTGTTCCATCTCGTCGTGCACGTGGGTCCTCTTGCTGGACAAAATAGTGATGCCCTTGGAAGGTGTAGCTGCTTTGATGACATCCTCCTGCTTAAGGATGGTGCCTATTGTCGACGGATTTCGGCCGTATTCCTTGGCGATCACACTCAATCGCATACCAGCTTCATACTTCTTGATAATCTCCATCTTTGTCTCCAAAGAGAGCATTCGCTTCTTTCCATGAATTTCAACTTTCTTAGGACCCATGACTACTGTAAGTAATTTATTTATAAGTAGAGTAACACGATAAAGTGCGTATACTGCAACGAAATCACTAACGAATTTACGTTAATAAACGACGTTAAGACTGAACGATGCTGGTACCGAGTGGCCGATGAAGCACGCCGCTACGTAGATGCATCATGGGAGGGATGCTGACCAATAGGAGAGAAGGATCTCATGGCAGTGACTAGCATCAGGAACCAATGGGAGAGCAGGAGGATGGTGGCGAGTCTACTCAGTTGGCGGCGCGCCAGTTTCAAAATTGTTATCGGTGGTTCGGGCGAATCTCGGACTACAGAAACCTTTCGTATCTTGAAAACTTTACGTGTTAGCTTTCGTATCTCGAGTTTTTTGTAAGTTGAGCCTTTCATATCTTGAGGTACCACTGTATATCATAAACTAGGACATGAGAGAAAGAGCTTGAGATGACAGTCTTTTGTTAACACTGAAACAGCTAGTATAAATGTCACAATTAAAAACAAATTGATCGAGAACAGCATGCTTCACCATTAGTATGAAAATATCTAATTAAATATACTACAATAAGTTTAAGGAAAATCAATACCAAGCACAAAAGACTTTACTGCCTAAACTTACTCAAAAAATGAATTCCTTCACTCTCCACCAATTGAGAGGGTAATTCAACCCATTTTTATAAAATTCATTCTCTTGCTTGTGCTGAATCTAGCGGTCATGTGTCAGTCCTTAATTGTGTAGCTGAGGTTTTTCCTTCTCTCTATGGCTCACCACAAAATTCTGAAACAAATAATTGCTCACAGAACGATGTACAATAAAAATACAGTACCTGCTACTGTAGCGTGAAAAGCTGTTCTAATCTTTTTCTGGAATATACAATGAAAAAAATATAAAACAAGGTCTCTATCCAAGCTTCACTATAGCTACTATATGACTTACAGAGGTCAAATCAAATGCTGCATTGGTCAAGCATCCTTTCTGGTTTAAAACTCTACAATGTGCAATAAAAAAAATCAATGACCTGCAAACATACAAGTTCTAATACTATAAAAATGTATCACTTTGTAAACAAAAACAAAATCTGCTGACCTTGAGGGCACAAAAAACAAGTCATACTCTTTTCCTATGAAGGAGACAAATTCCATCCTGGTTCCTAGTTCATTTAGGGGCTGTTGATTCCCATAGCAATACTTTAACCCATATACAAGGAACTGTTGCTAAAAAATTGACCTTACAGACAATTTGCTGTCAATACAATTTTCCATTTTCAATCTTTATGGGTTTCTTTCATTATTACTTTCTATTGTTTGAATTATTTTATGCTTTACTATAATTATGTGCATAAGTAAGATACACTTACAGTATGTACTTATTGCCTATGATATATAAATGCTCAAGTGATGTATGGGCTTGGTGGTTGTGCAAACATTCCTTCTGATTCTGTTCATAGCTTTCCATTTTCTATTTCATAAGTTTTCTTTAAGGAGCAATTTTGTGCCACTTTAAACAAATAAGAGCTCTACAGTTAGTGGAATGTTCTGTCATGATTAATACTTTATTTTTTTACTTGCTAAGTTGCCTTATCAATCCCATGTTACAGTGAAGTCTACACTGGACAGACTGATTTCTGGTCTGTTTTTGAGGAACTAAGCAAATTATATAGCAACACCTGCGTGTTATACAGTGGAAAGACCATGGGGAAGTCCATTATTGTGTGCCATGCTGTCTGTAAAAATACAAAAATTATTGAAGCTAAGTACTATCCTAATTTAAAAAAATATATATATTTGAGTAAGTAGTTAGCCCATCTGAATGGAAACCTAATTTATTTAACTGAGTAAGTTTCAATATGAAGTTGAAGTAAGAGTTTCAATATGAAGTTGCACAAAGGTATTCAACAGAAAACTGGTTTATACAAAGCAGTGTACATACAGTACTAATTATGATAATCATTTACAAAGCTACAATTTTTAGCCCAAAAATAAATGCAAGCAATGTATTTACAATACAGTACATATCACCTTATGACAAACGCACTGGAAAAGTTTCCCAATTATTCAATACTTTCAGAGAAAGATAATGTGCATTTCGGGTATATATTTCCAAAATACAAAACCACACAAAAAATTGAAAGCTAGGAAAAATGGCCTAAAATACAACAAGCACTAAAATATAAATTGATGAAAAAGACGAAGGAAAAATAATGCTTAATTTTAGGATCCTAAAACCACTGGCAAGAGTAAAACTGACTTGGTTTTTCATAGGGACAGTTGAAAAAACTTATTTCCTCAGATCACGATGATTGTTTGGGAAAGTCATGGAATTGTGGATAATCAAGATAGGGCAATAACTAAATTACTAAATTTTCAAAGGTCATTCTACATCTAGTTTAAGGAAAGACAAACCTGTTCGAAAGTAAATAGTTTACCTTGTGCATTCCATTCTTATGGCATGACCATAAGTCTACTGTAAAGTGTAGAAGTCTTGGTAACTGACGACTGCGCTGATCCATCATTTAGGCCTACTTTGGCAGTCTAACCAACGGCTGCAAAAGATAATGGTATTGAGTATTAATGCCCAAAATAACAGTATGTTTTGTGATTATTATTACTTAAACACTGAATAGGCCTATTCACTGGTAACGACTCTAGGCTCCTAAGCATATTCTTATAATCTTATATTTGATTTTGAATTGTACAAAAACTGGTACACTGAAAATCAATCTATAAAGCAACTTAATGATACAGTGAGGGTTATTTTTTCTTCTACATTCAGCTGAAAGAATAAGCCTACTGAATATTTATATAAAAAGGCTACTACACTTTATTTAACTTCATTATTTTGTTCCCCAGTTTTGTTCACCAGAGGTAGCTGATGACTGAAAGAAACAAGGGAAAAGTCAACAGTAAGAGACTGACAATATACATAATACAGTCATTAGCCCCTGAGTAAGGCATGAACCTGGGACCTTTGACTTGTTAGTTGTTGACGATCCCACTGACCCACTGTCATTAGGCCTGATTACATATCACTGAACCTTTTAAAAAACAAAACTAATTATTCATACAAACCCAATACGTACTTATAACAGACCGCATAGAGGAGAGTAGGGAGACAGGCCATGGTGTGAGGAATATAGGAATGTAAGATTTAGGCCAAAGGCCAAGCACTGCAGCCTATGAGGTCATTCAGTGCTGAAAGGAAAATTGAAAGTACAGGAAGTTTGAAAGGCATAACAGGAGGAACACCTTACACTTGCACTAAGAAACAATTGTTAGGAGAGGGTAAAAAGCCAGATGGAAGAAAGTGAATAGGGTAAATGACTGAGCGGTGACATAGTAGCCACCTTCCTGAAAATGTAATTGAATTCGCTGCCATGAGCATCAGTCAAGAGTTTTAGCCCATCCAGGCAGCACGCCGAGACCTCTACGCTCCTCTTGAAGTAAATGTTTTCTCCTAAATTACAAAATAATGGCATATTTCAAGCGCTTTTTCAGGAAGTGGCTGCGTTCTGAGAAAGGTGGCTGCTATGTTGCCACTCAATCATTTACCCTACTATGAACAAAGGTAGAGTGAAAGGAATGAAAAGGGTTGCTGCTAGGAGCCAAAGAACGCTGCAAATAACCTTAAGTAATGCCTACAGTGCACCGCATAAGGTGCACTGATGGCGCTAACCTCCTCAACCCTCTGGGAAGGCTAGGATAGGGAAATCCGACCATGAAAATGAGCCAAACCTAACCTTTCCTAGGAAGCCGTGTCCTGACCTAACCAACCCTTACCTTCCTAACCTGATACTATGCCCTGACCTGATTAGGGGCACTCACCTCTCTGGACGCCACTACCCATGCTAACACCCAGGACTACATCTGACACTGGTTAAACCTATGACCTAAACCTAACCTTTCCTAGAAAGCCGTGCCCTAATCTGACCTTACTTTCTAACCTGACATGGCTAGGGGGCATTCACCCCTCTGGGCACCCCCTCCCTCAAAACACTAGGGACTAAATCTGACATAGGCTAAACCTACGACCTGACCTGACCTTTCCTAGAAAGCCATGCATTAACCTGACCTTACTTTCTGACCTGACCTAAGGGGTATTGCCCTGACCTGGCTAGGGGGCATTGCCTATTTGAATTTCCAGGACATTAGGGTAAACAACTGTGGACGGACCATCGTCAACGCGCTGGCCAGGCCTTATTCACTCGATATTTAATTGGTGAAACAAGAATACAATTACAACTTTAAGCATACCATTCAAAAGATTGAAGTTTCGTCAACATAATGTGATATATGAAAGCCCCATACGAACTAAAATAAGCATGTGAGAGTTCTTCATAAAATATGTTTTCAATGCAGTTTTGAAATCCAATATGGCGGCAATCGTGTTGCTGGCTGGTCTAACCATGGACAATCACCATCTTTCCCAGCCTTCCCAGCACTCATTTGAACAATGTTAGCGTATATATGTAACGTTTATTGATCTTACTCAAGATTGTAGTTGTAATCAGCACAATAAAACAACATTTTGTTGCCTATATTAGTGAAAGTATGTAACTTTTTATTCCTGGGGTCATAGTTTGAACTGAATTCATTTTTACCTTGTAATCGGTGGTTTTATCCTTACTGCCATCACAACTGAAACTCCACAGTGCTTATTTGATTGTAATTATACACATTTTGGTCTTAATTCACTCTACATTGCACTTGAACAATGTTGATGTTACTGGTTCCTAAGTACCTACTCTGCAAACACAGTTACGAGCAGCAGATGACAACACTGATTATGAGGCGCAAAGCTTTATTCCCTTAATTGTTTACTTATTGTTTAGTTTAACTTTACTTCAAAATGTTTATTTAATTCATGTCTATTATCCCTTTTATACAACCAAATTAACCCCAAAAAATTACAAATATTTCGGATATATACTTATGAGCAGACGACGTGAGGAAAAATGACTCATCGTTGCCAATCTAGTGGAGCGTCACACATACGCCGATGCATTTACAAATTGTTTCCATGAATTCTAATTGTCATAGTAATGCAGTAATGATAAAATTGCTGTAATATGCATATATACTACAAATAGATACGCTAATTCCACTTATTTCCCCGGTTTTGTGTAAGTCTTATACCCAGTTTGGAGGGTAAACACATACCAATTAACAACACTGATAAACAATTGAAGAGCGCAAAACGCCACAAAGAATGCCGTAGTCCCCTTGAATAAGTACAAATAAGAGCTGGTAAGAGGTCAGGGTTACGATTGTTGTGATGAAAGTGCCCCAGCATCTATGGGTACAAGTGATGTGTGGATTCAGCGCAGGAAATGGGAAGTTTGTTGACACAAGCGACTCCGCAAACATCAAGATGGCGTCAATCTTCTAAATTTTTTCAATCGTAAGTAAAAACTTTGAAAGCGTTTTGGGGTTGTGGGCAATGCGTTGGCCACCCTTTCATTATCCTCTGTTTAAATCTTAAAATATGGCCTTAATTTATAACTTTGGAAAAAATAGAGTAAAACACTTTGTAGACTGACCAACTCACCGATAACCAAGGCTAGGCCACCCTCCGAAAAAGTACTTTTAACACGTCCTGACACCGGAGATGGTCATCAGTCACGAGTTGTTGTTAGAGAGAGAAGGAGCTAAAGACCTCTACTCTCCTTTAAAAGTAAATAGTTTCTCCAAAGTTAGAAATTAGGGCCATATTTTAAGATTTAAAAAGAGGGTAATGAAAAGGGTGGCCAACGCAGTGCCTACACCACCAAAATGCTTTAAAAATTTTTAATTACAACTTGGAATATTTAGAAGATTGCCGCCATGTCGATGTTTGGGGAGTTGTTGTGTCAATAAAATGACAATTTGTCCAAAATTGCATTTTTCCTAACTATACAAACCTGAGGTCCTTTTACACATAGCCCCACCTCATGCCACCCCTCACTCTGCAGTTTTTGCTTGGGCCAAAAGCAAAAGTGATTTGTTTACCTCCCAGTCGCGCGCGCGCGCCTGTCGGACAAGCAGTTAACTACCGAACCCCTTGTTCGAAAGCTTACGACCTATCCAGCTGCCGCTAGTACCTTCCTATTGTAAAAGGACCTCAGGTTTGTATAGTTAGGAAAAATGCAATTTTGGACAAATTGTCATTTGTTCCGACACGGCATACAAACCTTCGGTCCTTTTACAATAGGAAGACTCACTTCTTGGTGGGAGGAATCTGAGTCTTTTGTGAACAGACTGGTGTTCGCCCAACCTTGGAAGTCTCCCTGGTCGTAAGAGCGAGGGAGGGATCCAAGCCTCTGTCCGATTGATCGGGGTGTGCACCGCAGGATCAATGGTCAGACCTCTGGACCGAGTACTAAGAGAGAGGCAAGCGTATCTCTTCGTACCAGCAATGTAAGAACTTGTTCCTGTACAGGAGCAAATATAAAGTCATGGGTTTGACTCTTGTAGGCATCCACTTCCCCCCCCTTGTAGGAGGAAGTGGTGGATATTCTGCTCCTATCCCTAGTGAAAGAGATAGGATGGGGCTCTGTCATATAGCTCACCTGCATCTCGTCCTCATACAGCGTAGTGACGACCGTGGCCCTCTGCCCACAGGTAGAGGAGGAGGAAAAGATGGGAAGAGGGAGCCAGTCACTCACTCACTCACACATCCATCCACACAGTCACACCAGGACTCGATGCTGTTTCAGCCTGCGAGGGTCTGGGTTAGCTACACAACTTGTTGAGCAGCCACCACGGGTCCCAAGGAAAAGGTATCCAAGGACCTGTGGGCAATATCCCGAAGGTAGAAGGACGTAAAGGTAGTCTGGTTAGACCAGACCCCTGCCTTCAGGACCTGCGCCACGGAGAAGTTCTTACGAAACGCCAACGAGGGGCCAATACTTCTGACTTCGTGAGCTCTCGGACGGGACGTACGGATGTCGTCACTACCATCAGCCTCATACGCCCTCCTGATGACCTCACGCAGCCAGAATGAAAGAGTGTTCTTGGATACTTCTTTCTTGGTTACCCCGGTGCTAACGAAGAGGCGTCGACACTCAGGCCTGAGGTGTCGAGTTTTCTTCAGATAGCGCCGTAGCGCCCTCACAGGACAAAGCAGCATCTCATCCGCATCATTATCGGTGAAGTCCATTAGGGAGGGAATCGTGAAGGACTCGAACCTGTCGTCAGGGACCGACGGTTTCTGAGTCTTCGCAACGAAGTTCGGGACGAAATCGAGCGTCACAGATCCCCATCCCCTGAGTGTCGTACATCATAGGAAAGACCATGAAGTTCCCCTACTCTCTTCGCCGATGCCAGGGCCAGCAAGAAGAGGGTCTTGAGGGTCAGATCCCTGTCTGACGACTCTCGGAGTGGCTCGAACGGCGTTCGAGTCAAACTCCTAAGGACAAGAGTCACATCCCACGCAGGGGGCCTGAGTTCCCTGGGTGGGCAAGACCTTCGAAGCTCCTCATAAGCAAGGAGATCTCGAACGAGTTCGAGATGTCCAATCCCCTCAGTTTCAGGACGAGAGCCAGGGCGGCTCTGTATCCTTTGACTGTGGGGACTGAGAGGAGCTTCTCCTCGGCGAAGAAAAACGAGGAAATCCGCTACCTGCTGAAGAGTGGCTCTGAGAGGAGATAGACCCCGTCTACGACACCAACCACAGAAGACGGCCCACTTCCCCTGGTACACAGCTGCAGAGGACTGACGGACGTTTCCAGCCATCTCTGTTGCTGCGCTACGAGAAAAGCCTCTCGTTCGCAAGAGATGGTGGATAACAGCCAGCCGTGAAGACGTAGGGACTGGACTGCTCGGTGGTACCGCTCGACGTGTGGCTGGGCGAGAAGGTTGTGCCAAGGGGGAATCTCTCTCGGTTCTCCTGCGAGAAGAGCCAGCAGGTCCGGATACCAAATGGCCTGTGGCCATTTGGGAGCCACCAGGATCATCCTGAGATTCGGGGTGACCAGTGCTCGACTGATCACCTTGCGAATCAGGCTGAAACGGGGGAAAGGCATAGACGAAGAGGTTGTCCCACGGGTGTTGAAGAGCGTCCTCTGCAGCTGCCCATGGGTCCGGCACGGCCGAGAAGAACACCTGGAGCTTCCTGTTGTGCCGGGTGGCGAACAGATCCACGACTGGTCGCCCCCACAGGTCGAAGAGCCTTTCCGCCACGTCCTGGTGTAGAGACCACTCGGTCCCTATCACCTGATCCCGACGGCTGAGCGTGTCTGCTACTACATTCCTCTTCCCTGGAATGTAGCGTGCCGACAGCTCTATTGAGTGTGCCTCGGCCCACTCGTGCACCTGCGAGTCAACTGGTACAACGGGAGAGACACTAGGCCCCCCTGTTTGTTGACGTAGGCCACTACCGTGGTGTTGTCGCACATCAAACACCACTGAGTGTCCATCAAGCGGTCCTGGAACTCTTGGAGAGCGAGGAACGCTGCCTTGAGTTCCAGTACATTGATGTGAAGGTGCTTGTCGTTCTCGTCCCACACTCCTGAAGTCAGCAACTCCTCCAGGTGTGCGCCCCATCCCTCGTCGATGCGTCTGAGAACACTGCATGTCCGGGGGGGGAGTGCGCAGAGGCACTCCTCTTAAGAGGTTCCTGTCGTCCAGCCACCAGGCTAGGTCCTGCCTCACCTCCGGTGTCAGTGACACTGGAAAGCTTGGGGATCCGTCGCCTGTGACCAACTCTCCTTTAGTCTCCACTGAAGAGACCGCAGGTGAAGACGCCCGTAAGGGACTAACTTCTCGAGTGACGACAGGTGTCCGATCACGACTTGCCATCGCTGAGCTACCTGTTCCTGCCGAGACAGGAACTGGTTGGCTGCCTCCCTGAATCTGCTGATCCGCGAGTCTGCGGGGAAGACTCGCCCTGCTACCGTGTCGATCAGCATACCCAGGTACTTCATCCTCTGCTTGGGCCTCGAGATCGGACTTTTCGAAGTTCACAAACGATCCCCAGATCGCGACAGAACTCGAGCAGTCGATCCCTGTCCTGTAGCAACTGCGAGCGGGAGCTCGCCAGGGACTAACCAATCGTCGAGATACCACCCTCATCAGACGTATCCCGTGCGAATGGGCCCAAGCAGACACCAGAGTGAACACTCTCGTGAACACCTGTGGGGCGGTTGAGAGACCGAAGCAAAGTGCCCTGAACTGGTACACCGTCCCGTCGAGGATGAAGCGGAGGTACTTTCTGGAGGACTGATGAATGGGTATTTGGAAATACGCATCCTTCAAGTCCACTGAAAGCATGAAATCGTTCTCCCACCTGATGGAGTCGAGCACTGAACGTGCCGTCTCCATCGTGAACCGGGTCTGGCGAACAAACCGGTTCAGAGGAGAGAGATCTATCACCGGGCGCCAGCCTCCCGTAGACTTTTCCACCAGGAAGAGTCGACTGTAAAAGCTGGTGACTGATCCGTGACGATTTCTACAGCTCTCTTGCTCAGCATGGTCTTGATCTCCTGTCTCAATGCTACGTCCTTCGATGACCCTGGAACGTACGACTGCTGTTGGACCGGGTTGGAGGTGAGGGGTGGCCGAGATTCGAAGGGTAATAGATATCCCTCCCGAAGGACATCTACAATCCAGGTCTCGGCGCCGTAGCGCTGCCAAGTTGCCCAATGGCTGGCCAGGCACCCCCCCACTTCCGGCAGCAGGTGAGGGGGAACGCCGTCCCTAGCGTTTCCCCCCTTTCTTCGACTTCTTCCCAGAGCCTCCACGGGAGGAGGAGGGCTGGGAGGAGGGCTGGTTACGGCTCCCCTTGGTAGAAGTCGAAGAAGACAGAGTCTTTCCCCGGGGCTTCGACGCAGCTACCGTCTTAGCCACCGAGGAAGCGCTAGCCGAGCTCTTAGACTTGGCCGAACAGTCCGAGGCTGCCCAGAAGCCTTCGAGACTGCCTGGTGAACCAGACGGTCACTGTCGTCAGTGCTCCGTCTGTCCACCGCAGCGTCCACCATCTCTCCTGGGAAGAGAGATGTGGAACTCCGTAAAGGTCCGTTGCGAAGACCCAACGCCGCTTCACGCCCGGCCGCCCTGGAAACCCGAGTAAGGACAGCGTCCCTTCGTCGGAGAACCAGGTTGGCCCACAGGTTCACCGTCTGGTGGGCAAGGAAGGAGCTTGCTCTTCCTCCAGACTGGCAAAGTCTCCTAAAGGCCGAGTCATCTTCGGGAGAAATTCCCCCGGAGTTGGCTGCGACCTTAGATACTGTGAGGGACCACAGATCTAGCCAGGAGACGGCCTGGAAAGCTGCCATGGCAGTAGATTCCAGGCCGAGTGCCTCTTGCTGCGAGAACCATAGGTTCTCGGACAGGAGCTGCTGCAGAGACACACCCGGAGTCAGCCTGGCTAACTCCGGGTTCACCTGTTTGGGCGGCATCGGATCCTCGGATGGCACGTAAAAACGCCGCTGTCGCAGCAGAGGAGGTGGAAGCAGCTTGCTCGACCTGCCAGACTTGAGAGAACCGTCTTGTCCGGAGACAAGCGATTCTACCTGGTCCAGCACTGAGTCTGCAAGCTCGGAATGCGGCAAACCCACCGTCGGTCTGGGTTCCCTCTTCGGGCCCCAGAACGACTCGAGCCGGGACGTGGGCTCGGATGGTGGGAGCGGCGATCCTTCCCCGAGGTCGTTGTGCTGACGAATCAGCGCAATAACCTCGGCAAAGTTCCTCTGGATCTCAGGAGTAACTGCGTCCTGCGGAGTCGGACCATCCAGTCCCTCAAACAGGAGCATCTCCCGAGACCCTCCTCCCTCGAGGGGAGGAACAGCGACAGACCCTTCTCGGTCTCCTCCAACCACCTGTGCGTACGACCTGGCTGGTCCGAGAACCGTGCCTGGTACGTATGACGACGTGGTGGGATCCTGAGGGGCGCACCCCTCACGATCACTCCTCAATACCTCGCCCCTCCCGGTGTAACCCGAGGAGTTGAAGGTATGGGAGAGGCAGACCTGACGCTCCCCTCCTCGGCTCGCTGGCAGAACCAGTGGGCTTGGAAGACTGCAGGCGATCGTCAACCCGCGGTGGCGATCGAGCTGCAGGCCTAGTCGAGCCGTCTCGCTGTGGAGAACGGCTGGACCGAGAACAGCGGCCCTGGTCTCGTGTGTCAGAGGAGCTGGTGCTGGTCGCCGTACCCGATCGCTCTCTGTGAGAGTGACGGTCAGGCGACCGGCGAGCTCCACTGTCACGGTGAGACCGGTGCGTATCCTCACGGCGTGTCACGTCGCTGGTACCAGCCGTGGCTGGTGCCGGCGAACGGGGGGACCTCTTCCCAGCCTCAGCCCGTGGGCCGGTTCATGGACCGTCACTACCGCCCGGGGTGGCCAGCTGCTCGCCGCGAGAGCGAGAGCTGGTCTGGTGAGAGTCGCGTGAGCGGCTGTCACCAGGTCTTCCGCTACGTGCCGTGAACCTGACGCTGAGCTGGCTAGAGGTCTGGTTCCTAGCTGCACGGTCGCTGTAGGCGACCGTACACTCGGTACCTCTCGCGAGCGAGAGGCGAGACGGATCCTGCTGCCGTGGCCGAACCACTAACAGCAGGTGAGGAAGTGCCGGTGTTAGCCGGCACTCCTCTGGTCCCCGTAGTCTTCTTCCTTGCGGAAGAAGAGACGGGTCCTGCTCCCGAAGGAGCAGGGTGACCAGCGGAAGAACCCCCCGTCTCACCAGAGCGAGACGGGCCCTTAGAAGTTCCCGAAGGAGACTTCTTAGGGGGGGGGGAGGTGACCTTCTTCTTCTTAGGCGGGGGAGCCTTAGAAGAAGAAGGGGAAGAGGTGGCCGACGACGACGACGACGACGACGAAGAAGACGATGAAGACGATGACGACACCTTCCTCCTCTTCTTCTTCTTCTTCGTCAACCTCCTCAGGACCGATGTCAGATCTGTCATCCAGAGCGGAGCCGGGGCTGCTGTTGCCGAAGCAACAGGGCCCGGACGCACCTGTCCGAACAGATCAGCATCGGGAGCAGCGGAGCCAGGAACAGGAACAACGTCAGCAGGTGCAGGCATCACAGGAACAGCAGTAGAGACGGCAGGAGCAGGTACAGGAACGGCAGCAGTGGTCATCAACGTCACGTCCGTGAACAGCGGCTGGGCAGGTACGGCAGGCTGTGCAGGCGGTCCAGTTGGACGGACCAGCGGCACAGACATCCTTGGTACTGGTGGGAGGTCCAGGGGCGAGGTCTTCGGGCACACGAAGTCCGGTCGCGGCAGCACGGCAAACCCAGGAGGCGGCATCACACTCCCCCGTGGTACGGCGACTGGCCCCTGCACCGATGTAGTTGGTGTTACAGAGACCGCGTGCGGGGTGTACACCAGGTGAGGAGGTGAAGCGTAGCCAGGTGTTGTAAGGGTCGTGGTGGTGGTCGTAACCGTCGCATGCGTGACCGCCATGGAGCCAGCGAGATGGAAGAGCAGCCCCTGGACACTCGGCACGCCCTGCAGCCCCAACGATGCCCACACCTGTCCGAGGTCGTCCTTCGCGGCAACCGCACCTGAGGAAGCAAAAGTCGGGTGATTAGCAGGATCCTCCACCCGCTCGCGTGAAGACGAACGGATAGAGGACCCAGAGTACAACTCGACGTCAGGGTATCTAGCGCCCTCCTCCACACTCGACAAGTCGGGTGAAGAGAAGGACCTAGAAACCCCCCCCGAAGGGGAAGGCGCCAAACGTGGGAGCTGAGCGGGCGGCAGGAAAGAAGACGAAGTGTCCGTAACCAAAGGAGTCGCGGGAGAGCTTCCCGACGACTCCTTTGCAGGCCTTCGCTTCTTCCTGCCCTCATACAAAGTCCACTGCGCCTCCGACCAATTATTACACAACACTTCACAGGGCTCGGCTCGGGTGCATTCGCGCCCCCGACACCGAGCGCACAAAATATGTGGGTCAATTTCCGGGAATGAGCGGAACTTTCCGCATTTGCGCCCTTCGGTACCCGGGCATAGTCTCCGTGGGGTAGCGAGGCGAGGAGATTCCATGATTGACCAAAATATCACAATTCAATGAATAAAGAGAAATGATTGTACTTACAATGATTCTTTCATACACAAACACAACCATATACTCAAGGAAAGCAACGACGAAAAGCGGGCAGAGAGCGTCGAACACACACGTCTACTCGCTGTGAGGCCGAAAGCAAAAGTGGTTTGTTTACTTCCCAGTCGCGCGCGCGCGCCTGTCGGACAAGCAGTTAACTACCGAACCCCTTGTTCGAAAGCTTACGACCTATCCAGCTGCCGCTAGTACCTTCCTATTGTAAAAGGACCGAAGGTTTGTATGCCGTGTCGGAACAACTTCCCGTTTCTTTTGCTAAATCCGCACACCACTTGTACCCATAGACGCTGGGGCACTTTCATCACAACAATCGTAAAACCAACCTCTAACCATACTTATCAAATGGGACTACGGCATTCTTTGCGGCGTTTTGCGTTCTTCAATTGTTTATCAGTGTTGTCAATTGGTATGTTTACCCTCCAAACTGGGTATGAGACTTACACAAAACCGGGGAAATAAGTGGAATTAGCGTATCTATTTGTAGTATATATACATATTACTGCAATTCTATCATTACAGCATTACTATGACAACTAGAATTCATGGAAACAGTTTGTAAATGCATCGGCGTATGTGTGATGCTCCACTAGATTGGCAACGATGAGTCATTTTTCCTCGCGTCGTCTGCTCATAAGTATACATTTGAAATATTTGTAATTTTTCGGGGCTAATTTGGTTGCAATAGAGGGATAACAGGCATTAATTAAATAAACATTTTGAAGCAAAGTTAAACTAAATAATGAATAAAGTAAATAATTATGGGAATAAGGCTTTGCACCCATAATCAGTGTCGTCTGCTGCTCGTAACTGTGTTTGCGGAGTGAGTAATTATGAACCAGGAATAGCAACGTGGTTCAAGTGCAATGTGGAGTGAATTAAGACCAAAATGTGTATAATTACAATCAAATAAGCACTGTGGAGTTTCAGTTGTGATGGCAGTAAGGATAAAACCACCAATTACAAGGTAAAAATGAATTCAGTTCAAACCATGACCCCAAGAATAAAAAGTTTCATACTTTCACTAATATAGGCAACAAAATGTTGTTTTATTGCGCTGATTACAACTGCAATCTTGAGTAAGATCAATAAACGTTACATTTAGTATACGCTAACATTGTTCAAATGAGTGATGGGAAAGATGGTAGATTGTCTGTGGTTAGACCAGCCAGCCTCACGATTGCCACCATATTGGATTTCAAAACTGCCTTGAAAACATATTTTACGAAGAGCGCCAAATGCTTATTTTAGTTAGTATGGGACTTTCATAGGTATATCACATTATGTTGACGAAACTTCAATCTTTTGAATGGTATGCTTAAAGTTGTAATTGTATTCTTGTATCACCGATTAAATATCGAGTGAATAAGGCCTGGCCAGCATGATGATGATGAATCGTCCATGATTGTTTACCCTACTGGTAGATCTAGGGTACTTATCCGCAGCGGCCTAGACTATGGCAGTTGTGGTTTTTCTATGCAGTTTTACCTACTGAACAAGAATTTTAAGTAATATTTATTCGGACGACTGTAACTAACCCCCCTGGGGCCAGTACTAAACACGGCGAAATACATTGGACGCCCCAATCCCTAGTGGATGTCGTATCCATGGTTACGTTCCTTGCATGCCGTGTGGACTGCTTCTGTAGAAATACCATGCTACTTACTTCAAAAGGAGAGTAAAGGTCTAGAGCTCCTTCTCTCACCACCAACAACTCGTGACTGATGACCATTTCCGGTGTCAGGTCGTGTTAAGAGTACTTTTTTTGGAGGGTGGCCTAGCCGTGGTAGTCGGTGAGTTGGCCAGTTCACGCGGTTGTTTACCCTACTTCAAAAGGAGAGTAGATCTACCAGTACTTTTTCGGAGGGTGGCCAAAACTTCAGTAGTCGGTGAGTTGGCCAGTCCACTCGGTTGTTTACCCTAGTAGCTAGGCTATACCTACCTAGCTACCTAGAGTAGGGCCACTTTACGTTCTACTAATTTACCGAATAAACTCAAGTTAATTTAGCAAATCTTTCATATTTAAGTAAAAATGATCATAATTACCCGTAAAATGCTGATGCAAAAGTCTCCATGGCTTGTAGAAACTAGGGAAAATTGGAAAAAATTTAAGGATTTCCCCAACATCGTAAACACAGACTTCTGTTTTCATTGTTGTTGTTAGTAGTAGTAGTGAAGATTCATGGTCGCTCTCTTCTTTAAAATCAGCTTTTTGTTTTGCTTTTTCCTATTTTGCCTTGGATTAAGCTTGATAAAATATATATTCTCTATGATGCTATACGTTTTGTGATAGATTCTTCCATATTCTTAGTCTTTATATGACTCAATACAGTAAGATTTTAGCTATTAATTCCGCTTCATCATTCCTACAAGGTGAGGCTGAGGCCTTGTAACGGCGCATCTAATGTTTCATGTATGTTACAATAACAAAGGCAATAATGACACCCATGAACAATTTTCTTTATGTTTTTATCATATTTTTATTATAAACAAATATATTTACTTCAATATACTTCAAATAAAAGCTTAGATCATGCAGGAACATGTATTCATCTTAAAATGAAGCTTTATGTTCTTACATTGTAAGAACTGAACCTAAACTTATTTTATATTTACGTAGACTTATAAACTTATATAAATTTAGTAATGACCTATGTAGCTTATAGCTTATATAGACTTAGTAATGCCCTATATAGCCCCAGGTTCCTGGTTCCTGTCCTGGTTCCTAAGCGCTCATTCCACAAACACGGTTGCGGGCACACTACACAATCAGGTAACCGTGTGGGAAGATTTTTGTTTAAATTTGAAACAATTTTACTTTATAACCTTCCTCTTCCATACTGTTATTACATTTTTAAACTGACACTACATTCCCTTGTTTTTGTATATAATTTGATACGCCTTTACCTTTATTTTATTTAACAATACCATTTTCTGCAACAAGAACCCTCCAAACGGTACGAGAATGTTTCTCAACTAATTTCTTTACCAGATATTGTCAATGAATTTCGTCTTTATTTTCAACCCTCACCCTTTCATTTTCTTGATGATGAGGCAGTGCAACGTACATTATTCATTTTCAAATCTTCTTCTCGCATTTGCCGTCGAAGAAATATTCCTGGGGGTCGGCTTCCTCAGCGGGAACGCAGGTATATTCAAGGCCACATTTGCCGTGTATGTTCCAGATACCCCCACAAGTCTCTCCGGGACCCTAGAATTTGAGCAGCAATTAAGCTTTCCGTAAGGTGTGGGAATCTGACGTCGTTCATAAAATATCAGTATAGTACTTTGAAAAGTTGAAGAAAAAAGCCTTAAAAAGGAGGTCAGATGTATTTTAAGAAATCTATACCACCGAGCGAATAGTGGGGGGGGGGGGGGGGGGGGGGGGAGAGTGAATCTCCGAAAGTCTAGGCCTATGTGATTTCTTTAAATGTATTGTTTCTCTAATTTGTGTGTGTGTGTTTCAAAAATCTTAATATCGTCAAGCAGCTAAACGATAATAATCTGGTCATAGGCCTAGTGTCTACAACTTTGAGAACTGACATTATTACAGAAATATATCATGACTGAAAAGTCAGTTACAGTACTAGACCCATTGTATACTAGACACATTGTATTACAGCATAACAATGGTTTAAGCTCTTTTAATCAACCAAGAAATGGAATTTTAAGCTTGCCATAGGCCTATAGCCTATAACTTTATGTACTGATGCTATTGTAGTGCTACTCTCAGCTAACCGAAGAGTCACTTAGAACAAGAGACCCCATTGCACATCACAACATTGTTTGTTACAACAAGCCATAAATATAACTCCTTATAACCAAGAGACGAAACTGTAAGCTGGTCATAGGCCTAGGAACTGACGCAACTGTACAGATTCTTATAAACTCTCCTTTGTTGCAGACTCATTCAAAGTTTCCAAAGAATGAATTATAACCAGACTGCTTACCTTGGCACATGCATCACAGCAATTGCAAATGTCTTTGGTGACCCCGTAAGGGCACTCAGACCGGGTCAAGTTCCCTCTCGGGCACTGAGACGCATCCCTCTGGCAGGGGTCACACGACAGGGCACGGGCACTGAAAAGAATTACAAAAAGGGAAGGGTACATTAGAAGAGAAAATATTTGAAAGGAAACTGAGGTGTGACAAGAGTTGAAATGACTATGGACGATAAATGCTTACAAATAAGCAGACATGCTGATACTGTCTTTATGAATAATAAGCAAATGTATAAACACCAATGTGTATACATTACTTCACGTTTGCATGAACCCTATAAAATTGCTTTAGGTCTGGGTTCACTCACTTCAAAATTAATTTAGGTCTGGATTCACCCCTCCAAAGTATTCCAGGTCTGGATTCACTCCTTCTGATCACTTTAGAAATCACTTTAGGTCTGGATTCACCCCTCCAAAATTACTTTAGGTCTTGGATTCACACCTTGAAAATAACCACACCTTAAAAGTTATTTTAGGCTCGTCATCCTCACTTACCCGCCGACGAGACAACACACAGAAACAGCGACAACCAAAATCTTGAGCTCCATCGTAAACCTTTTACTCTAACAGTCCTGTCAGAGCACAGAAACTGCTTACAGTGCGGCTGGAAATTGCAGCTGTCTGACAGACACATGACGCTGCGTCGCTATTTATACCTGTAATAGATCCGTCATCTTTGGATGAAAAAAAAAAAAATATATATATATAATCATTGCAGTCAGGATGAACCAGCTTATGGAGTCAGAGGAGGTGAAAAGGCTGAGTTTGGTATCTTCGAAGTACACAGAGTGATCCTAAGTGATTTCTTGGGCATTTCAAGGTAAACCCGTGTAAGCCTGGATAAACCTGTGTAGTCGTAGTTACCAAACACCTCAACATAAGGAAGCAGATTCTGGTTTAATTTTGGTTAGATTTCGGTTTAATTCTGTCGAAACTGAGTTGAAATCCCGATACTTGTTGGGGATTAAGAGACGTTGTATAATTTCCAACAGATTAGAGATAGTTACTTGTTTTTCATTCCGTGTTAAAACCGTCGTTTTGAAGTTGAAAAATATGACGGCAAACTCGTGATGATAGAGAAATATAATCTCTCTCTCTCTCTCTCTCTCTCTCTCTCTCTCTCTCCTTGTTACGGGCGAAACCTTGTTATTACCGCAAAACTCCGTTTACGTCATACTTAGCTAGATGTGTAAGTGTTTACATAATAAAAATATGGAATGTTAGTCCATATATATAAAAGACCAGATTGCTTGCAGGAATGTGATCAGACTAGAGATGCTAAAGATGACGTATACAATAAGTATGTAGGCTAAGTTGACATGCCGTCATCTGTGGTCATTCATTTGTTTTGAAACAGTCCAAGCTCCTGCTTGAGACAACTACCCCGACCTATTATTCAAACGGCCTACGTGATCTGTAGCGTGTCCTCATTCGATTGTGTTCGTATGAAACTATGTCATCTGATAGTATGTTCATATGTTCGAACTACTGTCTGTTCCTTCTAACTTGTAACAGAGATGGTAGACAGGCAGAACAGAGTTAGCTATCGTTATTAGAAGACCTGTACCTCTTTACCTAAGCTTTATCATGTAGAGGAATAGGATTAGCCATCATCATTGGCAGAACGCGATCAAGCTATCGTCATAGAAGACTTGTACGACTCATACCTGATCTTCATCATGTAAAACTTCAGAAGAATATACTATTTTTATACCTTGTGTTTTCTACAAGAACCTCACCGAACCATGAGTTTAACACATCGTCGTAAAGATAATACCGACTTCGTAAGTGATCTAACAAAACCCCAGACACTCCATTGAAGATGGAAGTGCAATACCAACCGACTTAGCGTATAGATTATCGCTAGTCAACATTACCTCATAGGGCGCCTTATCATACAAGGCACAAGCCTAATATTTGGTGGCCAGCGGACCAGAAGAACTCTACAACGTCCTACGAAGAAAAAACAGAATAATAAATCATGAAGTCAACGACGACGAAAGCAGCAGATTCTTCAAGCAACCTAGTATCATCATTAGTGAGCGACTTCAGAAACAACAAGATCGTCAAGCAACTTAGTATCATCGTTAGTGAATAACTTCAAGAAACAAAACCGACGTGACCTTTTCCTACGGCAACGGAAGCTTCGTCTCTCATTAGAATCATTCAAGAAAACATCGTTAGTGAGCGTTTCCGGCACTGCAAGAAACAAACCGAACGCGTCTGCAGCATCGGATTTTCAAGGGCTCGAATCATCGAAACAACGCGCACGGGGGAAACTGAAGCCAAACCAGGTCGTCCGCTAAATAGAGAAGGAGGACCGAGGCCGTGTGTCGTTATCGGAACACCGTGACTTCCCACAAAAGCAAGCTAAGTACAATTTTTTATTCATTTGGAGTAACTTGAGTGTTTCCTTTGCAGGTCGAATTTCGTTATTCCTGTGGCTGAAGTTACGAGACATTCTTAATCTTACTTTTTTACAGAAATTATCTACATCATTGAGATTTCGCTACTGCGAGTTTTTATCTTTGAGTGTCTGTTTCCAGAAGTTCTACTGAAATATCATAATCATATACTATGTTAATTTTATCATTTGGGTGATTATTAATCCCTTACGTAACAAATCATATTAAACAGTGAATATGCGTTTACGCAGTGGACGTCTGTATTTATACAGATGCATGGATAGGGTCGTTAAGCACCGTAGTGATTAGAAAACACACAAAAAACAAGTGGAACACCCGTACAAATCTATATAAATTAGAGGTAACACTATTTCGGGTCATGACAATAAATGCTCCTTTGCAAGTCCCGATCGCAGTTTTAGCCTTGAGTTTTTTGAGTTATATAAAATATCGAACCTCAATGACTCAACTTAACTTTAAAAATATGGCTGGATTGCAAGGAATAACATGTCTGTAAAAAACTTTCATCAGGCTAAATGCGCTGACCAGGATCCCTCACTATTTCAAATTTTAGCAAAGAATGAAGTACAAACAGTTAAGATTGAATGCAGTAGAGATAACTCGTCTTAATTAGTAATCGCTCAGTTCCTAATAGTTCGTCATTCATTGCTTTATACGTAACCAGCAACATAATGCTAAAAAACACAACAATACGTTGCCGATGGTAATAAAGAGAAGGATCCTAATTATTACAAAAGAAATAGAAAACAGTAGCCCGTTCAGAATCAACAAGCAAACTCGGTGACTGTGTCACCTAGTCAAGCGGTCAAGGTTAGTCAGATCTGCCGAAGTGTTCAAAGCAAAGCAAATTCCACACAATAAGCGACTCTAGCAGAGTGGGGAAAAGCGATGTTGGTTCATACCAATATCTTTTTGAACTAAAAGGATTTTTCCTATGAAACACACGACCGTATAAGTAATCAGAGCAGGTTTTCGTTTTAATTTTATACATTAAGTTATAATAAATACTGGTGGATTTAAGCCCAACTGTACGCGCCGTAAAAAATTAGAATATCTTGTTTTATTTCTTTAGTACACGCAATATCTTGTATTTACGGACTCCGTCTGTTGTTCGAACTTCCCTAATGAGAAGTCCGGATAAGCGAGCGCTTACAGATACCTCTATAGTTATAAAAAACATTGATCTGTATCTAGTGTAATTGTAAGATCCATCTAGGGGTATACAAAATATTATCTTACATCCTGAAAAATAAGGCGTGTTTATCAAAGGAAAATCCTATAAACCTTCAAACATAGTAAAATCCTTGTTTGAACAAAAATGAGACAGTAAATCAAATAATAACTTATATAAAGGAACTATACATTTGTCTCATAAATCGTAACATTGTTCAAATGACCCAACAGAATTCTCCCACAACCGCAGTCGTACTTTGCATGCAAAATCTCGAGAAGCATGCACCCTCGAATGTCTTAGTGCGTGTAAAAAGACTTTGCTGGGAAATGAAATTTTAATCCTTCCCGACACTCTGAAAATATAACGATTTCCTTTGCGAACAAAGCCCTAAAAGTATACATATCGAGGATACATAAGTTATAAATATCGCATTTTTTATTGTTGCTAATTTTAATCCACGCCCAACCAGTCGTGGATGAATCTCTCTGATAATCTATCTAAAGTAATATCCGTAAAGTCATTCAAGCAGAGGTGATTCAGCAGAATTTTTTTTTATCTTCTACCTGAATACCAGGAAGTTTCTCCACTAGCGAGTGATCTCTGGGAGAAAAACGGATGTCATTGAAAACAAAAACACGGTCTAAGGACAAACATAAAGCTATTTACGTACCTTCGTATAGATTCTCAATGAAATTTTAAAATAGAGATAAATGACGAAGTTGAAAAATGTTAGTAATAGGAGTCATTAGGAAATCAAATAGCCCATATAATTTTTCCCTCAAACGTCATGCCATAAAAGATCGGACTTGGCGTATCTGCGCAGATTACTGTCGCTTAAACAAGGAAACGACTCCCGATAGTTTCCAGTGCGATGTACCGACGATATCTTATCTCTGTTAGGTTAGAATAAATTTTTCACCAGCTTGGACTTACTTAAATGCTTTTACCAGATACCATTACCTAAGTGATTGTACCTCATACACCGTTTTTCAGCACACTCAGGGGACATTATCAATTTTTACGTATGCCTCCGGCTTACGTTGCGCCCCAATTACAATATAGTGTTTGGAGATTTTTAGGCGATAACCTACATGCCTATATGGATGATCTTGTAATCTTTTCTAATACCTTAGAAGTACATTCACAAATAAGATAGAGCTAGTGCTACAGAGACAAAGACAAATAATCTCAGAGTAAAATATCTAAATGTGAGTTTTTTAAAAACCGAACATGTTTATCTAGGTTTTTTGTGGTCTGGTTCAACGGTCGTTAAAAGTAGTCCATGGTAAGGTGTCGGCTATTCATAACTTTCCGGTACTTATTAACGTAAAAGGGGGATACAGCACTTTTGCGCTGTAGTGGGTATTACAATCGTATGTAAATATGTAACTCTTCAATCATGACAGCTCCTTTAACAGATCTTACGAAGAAGAGCGTAGATTTATTATGGTCTGAAAAGCATCAACAGGCGTTCGATATCTTAAAAGCGGAAAATGCAGCTTACCTAACTTAAAAATCCCTGATTTAAATAAGGAATTTTTTTTTATTGCAACAGACGCCTCAGACCAAGGGGTAAGAGGGATACTACTTCAGTAATATGATAAACAGTTCTTCCCTATAGCTTTTTATTCACGTAAACTAAAGCCCTCTGAAAGTAAATATGCAGTAATAGGCAAGGAAGGGCTAGGTATCTTTAACACTAGTACATTTTAAGTTCATAATCTATGGCTATCCTGATAAAGTCCTTACTGAACATGAGTCCTTTACCGAGTTTTTAAACAAAGGCTTTAATCACAGTCCAAAGGGAACTCGGTGACAAATGATCATTCAGGTTATTGGAGCCAAGATAAGATATCTACCTGGGAAAGCAAATATCATAGCTGACGCATTATCCCGCAATCCCGCACCATACAGCAAAGAACCATTAATTGGACTAAAAGATATAGAAACATCCGTGCCTATTGTTAAAACCGTATCTAAACAAGAAAATTCCTTAACCCAAGAGATCGCGAGCATTGAATATCTGGGTTGGAGCGCAGAACTGTTACAAACTGAACAAAGCAAGAGTCAACAGACATAACCCAAACAATAAACACTTCGAAACGGAAACAGAGTCAGCAGCAATAAACACCAAAACAATAAACACTTCGAAACGGAAACAGGGTCAGCGGCTAAGCATAAACAATACACACTTCGAGCAGAAACCTAAAGCAAAAGTATATTTAAAGTATGTGTATCAGAATAATGTAATCAATGTAATATTATATGTAGGTCTGTGACGAGGTAAACCCGAAGAACAGCAGATGACTAACGACCAGGTAGTAATAATAATCTCTTTCATACCAATCGTCATAAACTGGTTGCATTCCGTCATCCAGGGTTCCCTACTATGTCACAGAAAGCCAAATCACTATTTTACTGGCCTACAATGCTTACAGATATAAAAAGCACATAACTAATTGTAACACGTGTCATGAAAACAAGGGATACACTAAGACACCTGTCAGTTTAGGGGCCTATCCTGTGCCAAATCAATCCTTGAAAGACTATACGTAGAATTATTAAACAGAATTACGAGTCTGACAGAGGGAAATAAAAAACACTCCCAACTTCTTAGTGTTAATAGTTCCTTGACACGTTATATAGAATTAATAGCACTAAAACAAACACCGCAATTGAGTGCGTTAGGAATATTTATGAGTGCTAAATCAGTAAATATGGAATTCAACACATAATAATCTGTGACTCGGGTGGTGTAAATCAATAATAATCTCCTTAACACGTTGTGTGAATTCCTTTCCATTAAGAAAACCAATAATATATTTGATCACCCAGAGTCAATCGGTTTGGTAGAATAACGGATAATTAAATAGGAAGTGTCAGTCTTACGAGTTACAACTCGTGATGTTGGATCCGAACTGGATTATAGCGGTTCTCGCGGTTTTAAATACCTTTATCATTGATATCTTGTATCTATAGAATTGATGCCGCAAGTAGCCTTATACGGTACGCGCTAGAACACTTTTCCACATATTCAAGCCAACCATTAATTTATCAAGATATATATATAAATAAATAAATAAATAAAAAAAATAAAATAAATATGGATACAAGTGGAGTCAATATAATACACTCCGTAAGAAGTCGGAAGGGTTACAAATTATAATAAAAAAGGAATCACGATAATATCAATAAGCAAAACGTAACCATTAAATATCCAAATATATATGCGTAAAGATTTGAACTCTAACTTAACGCTTTAGTAATGACAAATAAGCTAAAAGTTCAAACACATATCAAAACCTACTGACATATTGTCTGTCCCGGTGATTTATATTCGTAGTCAATGAAAAAAAAAAAAAAAACAAAAAAAAAAATTAAATAAATAAATAAATAAATAAATAAACTAATAATAAAATAAAATAAATAAAATAAAATAAAAGAGATTTTAAAGTCAGGAAGTCTAGAAGTGAAAATGTTTATCTATGGAATAATCCTATATGAATCTTATACAGGGCTAATATATATAGAATTTGTATGGAAACCTTTTTCATATAGTTTGAATAAGGAATATTTATTTAACATAATGCCAACATGAAACTAATATATTGTTCAATTTTGGTACTGTTGTTTTTTTTTTTTTTTTTCAGACATTCTTCTCATGCGGGTGGAGAATTAAAACAATAAAAATATCATTTGAAAATACTAAAGTCGTATCTCTTACAGCAAGTAACGTAACTCTTAGCTGGCTGAGAGCAATCTCCTGCCAAGTGACGACGTCATCATTGCCGTATCAGCATTTGTTCCTTTTAACCTCAATAATCTGCTTACACAGGCTTCATCTGTGTGTCGTCTCTGCTTGCAAAAGCAGATTGACTGGAGAAAGGAATGCTTAGCCCGAACTTCTCATGGGCAAGGCAGACGTTAGGTACAAATGTCTATCCGTATGCGCAATGCAACTTTAGCTAAGGAGTTGCAATCATTTTAAAATTAATAACAAAATAAGCAAATAGAATTTCTATAACAACAAAATGAATAAATTTTTTTCTGAACCTCATAGACATTAGAAGTATCAAGATAGTATAAGAAATATTTACTTGCAACATTAGCCTATTACAATTCAAGTAAAACATTCATGGGAAAATGTCACATTTTCTTGAAAAACCCAAAGTTTATTTAGAAATTAGTTACATAGTGGGTTTTTTTCGTTGCATCTCCTACCTATTAATAAAGTTTTAAAAAAATTAACCTCAGAGGATGCGCGCGAGAAAATTGAATATGAAACTTTTGTTAGGGCACATAGAATCATGATTAATATTCTCTTTGACTCTTATGCTGCCTGGCAATCTTACAAATAGCTCCATTTTCCACTTCTTTGTCTAGTAACTTACTACCAGTAATATCGAATTTTCTTTGAGATTCGTATTGATATCTATTTATTTTTTTATAATTATGATATTTTTCGAGTCATCATAGACCTGGATAGGTTCACTCATTGTTAATGCCATGGATAAAAAGTTTGTACAGCGGACTCTTCTGAATTCCAAAATATCAGCGAATTCATGTGGGTTAAGTCTGGTCTAAATGGCTCTCTCCCCTCCCCTGTATTTGGATGTTGTCTGAATTTACTTTGCCCTTGTGACAAGTATAATTTCACTTGCAGGCTGATTAATGGAACCTGGTTACAGTATCCTGCAGTACGAGAGTTTCACATCGCAACTTCAAAAATCGTTCGTCGCAGCGGACGACTACAGTCAAGTAACAACCGCCTACAATGTGAAAGGAATTTCATGGACTTCTTCGACCGACACCGTATCTCGTCGTTAATCTCGTTTTAATGCGGAACGCTCCAGCGGCTGTCGGAATTCGACTACAAAAGGGACATACTTCCGACAATTACGACCCGAAGGATATTCAACATCTACTGTGCTGGCGAAGGACTCGTGGCTGGGATGATCTATTCATCGCGAACGTAATCGTGTAGCTTAGGATGCAGAGAATAAGTGTGAGCGCAAAAATGGAACGTTGGACCCGCCAGGCAAATTTTCCCCTTGTTTTAACCATTGAAAAAGGCCGTTTCATTTGGCTAAAGGTGGTTGTCTGGAACTGTGTAATGGACGAAAAGTTGTTCGAACGCTAGTTAAAAGTGAAGTAGTATAACCTCGGTCATGTATCCTATATATATAAATATCATGGTATCCTATATATAATTGATCATAAATAACAGAGTCGAAATATATCTTTGCGTGTACGCAATAGGAATCTCTTATATAAATGATCATAAATAACAGAATCTAAATATATCTTTGCGTGTACGCAATAGGAATCTCTTATATAAATGATCATAAATAACAGAATCTAAATATATCTTTGCGTGTACGCAATAGGAATCTATTTAAAGTGCACATATATTAATCATAATTATATGAATCCATATACATATGTATAAACAAATCAGGTAGCCTATAATCAATCTGTTACCTTTTTTCTTACCAATATCTGCAGTTATATATGAGTTAGTATATTGATTAATGAATCAGATATATAACATTTAGCATAAAAATCAACGAATCAATCAGCATAAACATTAATAATTTTATCAATTCATATATGAAATTTTTTATCAGTTAAAATATGATTTTTATCATGTTAATCTTCATTCTATGCAATTATCAGAGTACATTAGTATTTTCTGTAGCATAAGTATCTTAAAGAGATGAAGTGAAAAAACTGTATCATTATATATATCATGTGATCACTATTATTTACCAATATCATTGTTTTATATTTTATTACTTGAATCAATTCATGTACACCGTGAATTTTTATTTACTTATATATATATATTCACATAGTGTCTGTATCACACTCCTATAAGTCAAATGCAAGTCAAGTTTGAGTAATATTCAGTGGTTGGTTTTGGTAGCTGACCGAGCTAATGTAAGTGTTTACATAATAAAAATATTGGAAATGTTAGTTCCATATATATAAAAGACCAGATTGCTTGCAGGAATGTGATCAGACTAGAGATGCTAAAGATGACGTATACAATAAGTATGTAGGCTAAGTTGACATGCCGTCATCTGTGGTCATTCATTTGTTTTGAAACAGTCCAAGCTCCCTGCTTGAGACAACTACCCCGACCTATTATTCAAACGGCCTACGTGATCTGTAGCGTGTCTCATTCGATTGTGTGTTCGTATGAAACTATGTCATCTGATAGTATGTTCATATGTTCGAACTACTGTCTGTTCCTTCATAACTTGTAACAGAGATGGTAGACAGGCAGAACAGAGTTAGCTATCGTTATTAGAAGACCTGTACCTCTTTACCTAAGCTTTATCATGTAGAGGAATAGGATTAGCCATCATCATTGGCAGAAGCGATCAAGCTATCGTCATAGAAGACTTGTACGATCATACCTGATCTTCATCATGTAAAACTTCAGAAGAATATACTATTTTTTATACCTTGTGTTTTCTACAAGAACCTCACCGAACCATGAGTTAACACATCGTCGTAAAGATAATACCGACTTCGTAAGTGATCTACAAAACCCCAGACACTCCATTGAAGATGGAAGTGCAATACCAACCGACTTAGCGTATAGATTATCGCTAGTCTAACATTACCTCATAGGGCGCCTTATCATACAAGGCACAAGCCCTAATAGATGTATATACAAAACCAGACGAAATACAGAAACGAATGCATTATCTGTATGAAGGGACGATAACCAACGAACACACGAACGTTACATATGAGCCTTATGACGTATGGTAATGACGTAAGCAGATGGCTCACGGCAACGCTGGAATATTTCAAATATGTCTGTAGACATCATCGGTCTATGAATCACTACCTCTAAGTCTGAAAGAATATTAGTTAATGGACGTAAAACGTGTGTTTTTCTAGATTTCAGCTTGCTCTAGGCCTGGAGTGTAATATTATGCTGATTAAATGAATGAATAAAACACTACAGGAATTGAAATTGTAAGTTTTTAATGATTTCATGAAATATTTCTAATGTGGCTAAAAGCATCGGCCTAGGAATCAGTAGCTAGTTATGAGTGAATATCAGTCATGGACTTGAAACATGTGTTTTTCTAGATTTCAGTTTGTTCTAGGTATAGAGTCTAATAATATGCGGATGAACTGAGTGGATAAAACACTATTGGAAATACAAATCGTGAGTTTTTAATGGAACATGAAGTATTTCAACGATGGCTGAAGACATTGGCCTATGAATCAGATCCTATATGAGTTGTGACGGTAAAAACTTAAGTGTTTTTCTAGAATTTAGCTTGTTCTAGGCCTAGAGTCTAATATCATACTAATGAACTGAGTGAATAATACTCTACAGGAACTGCAAATCGTGAGTTTTTAAACGAAATATGGAGTCCAAAGTTACAAAGAACTAGTTTTTACTCGTAACTCCAATCACACTTTGCCCTTCAACTTCCAGTGGTCAGTCAAACCCAGTGTATCTGAGTAGTTGACGACGATGCCGCTCAGATATATAAATAAACTTCCAGGGAGCAAATTCAGTTATGAATTACATAAATACATGGAAACTCCGTTAGGAAATGATATAACAGAACCCATTAAGCGCACGAAGGGTGGTACATCTGAAGGACAAAGCGGAAATGATGCGGTAGAGCAGGCGCTTGTTATGAATGACTTTACTCTTTTTTTAAGGTCTCGGTTTCATTTTCTTGTTTGTCAACAATCATTCTAGTGTGCAACACATTGATAAAGTGTATATATACATGTATGAATGCACGTACGTATGTATGCATGTATGTATAATTAATACGTTAATATTCACCTCGCCAGCCAGACTCATGTATTACCACAATATTACAAAGGCACTAATGACACACGTTAACATCTTTAATTGGGTTTTTATTTTTATTTTTATTGTAAACAAATAAATGTGTACTTAAATGTATTTCAAATGAAGGTTTATATCACTCAGAAACAAGGATCTACCGCAAAAATACATCGTAAGAACTGAGACTAAACTTTTTTTTTTTTTGTATACATAGACTTATAGACTAACATAGATCCAGTAATGCCACTTGTAGCTTATGGCTTACTAGACTTAGCAACGCCCTATGTAGGCCAACACGGACGACATTCATTTCAAAACGTTCTACTCGCATTTTCCATCGAAGAAAGGTTCCTGCGCGTCGCCTCCTTCGACGGGAACGCAGGTGTATTCAGGTCCACATTTGCCGAGTTGGTTCCAAAGACCCCCACAAGCCTCTCCGGGACCCTAGAATGAGAGCAGAAGCAAGCTTTCCGTGAATTCTGGGAATCTGACAGTCGTTCGTCGTAAAAGATCAGTGTCGAACTGTGGAAACTGATCAAAGCTACAGAATTAAGTAAATAAGATAACTGTATGTTACAGCATAGTACTATAACCTCTCAGAATAGCTGTATGTTACGGCATAGTGCTATAGCCTCTCAGAGTAGCTGTATGTTACAGCAAGGTACTATAGCCTCTCAGAATAGCTGTATATTACAGCAAGGTACTATAGCCTCTCAGAGTAGCTGTATGTTACAGCATAGTATTGTAGCCTCCCAGAGGATGTTGTGCAACTTGTACCTCAGGAGTTCAGGCGAAGATGCAACGGATTATTCCCCTAAAAACAATAATTCTCCTGGTACTGTAATGATTTACTTGCATTTCTATCCATTAATTTAGTAATTCGTTACTTTATTTTATTATTATTATTATTTTTAATAGCTGATTTCCCTTTTCTGTATTCTCTATTAACTTCTGTCACTTTTCTCAGATGAACACCATAATATTCTTTGGAAGCTTGAATTTCAAGTCAGTGGCCCCTGTGGTGGGGACTTGTTCCGTAAGAATACGGTTCATTTTCAGAATAATAATAATAATAATAATAATAATACATAAATATAACTATAACCAAGAAATGAAACTGTGTAAGCTGCTCACAGGCCTATTTCCAAAATTTTTTTTTAGAAATGGCGCCATTACAGGAATATATATCTCATCTGATTACAAAATCAATTACATGCAGCAAAAGACTCCATTATATAATACAATATCACACAGATGAAAACAAGGACTTACACTGCAAGCTGGTCATAGGCCTAGTGTCTGAACCTTTAAGAACTGCCGCTATTGCAGAAATATATTTATCTGACTAACAGAAAAAATCTATTTGAAAAAAAAAATAGATGCCAAAAATAAATGATCTACTTCTAAAGACTATTTCTTTTTTGTTGTAGACTCATTCAACCTTGCCAAAGGATGAATGTTAACCAGATTGCTTACCTTGGCGCAAACATCACAGCAATTGCAAATGTCTGTAGTGACCCCGTAAGGGCAGTCAGATTCTGTCAAGTTGCCTCTTGGGCACCGAGACTCGTCTTTCTGGCAGGGGGAACACCGCAGGGCATGGGTAGTACTGAAAAGAATGGAAAGAAAAGGGGTACTACATGAGAAGAAAATATATGCAAAAAATATGCAAAAAGAAGTGCATGAAGATGATAGGAATATGGAAGTGATAACCTGATAGATTACAAGCATGAATGAAGTATTGCATGAGTTAGAATAACCATGAAAAACGAGAAAATACGGCATGAACGATAAAAAAATATGAGCTAATATGAAAATCAAGGAATTACAGATCAAAAGGAGTAATATTATATTAATATATATATATGTATATATATATATATATATATATATATGTTTATATATAAATATCTATATATATATATATATATATATATATATATATATATATATATATATATATATATATACGTTTATATGATTTAGGCTTATCGTTCTTACATTCCAAAATTAGACCCCAACCCTTCAAATCACTTTAGGCTCGTCGTACCTCCCAATTGAATTCACTCCCTCAAATGACATTAGGCTCGTCCCCTTTACCTTACAAATTACAACCACCCATTTCTTAAAATATTTTATTAGAAAAAAGAATATTAAATTTCATTTACATGAGCACGATATTACAAAAAATATTACAAAATGATATAACCTTATTAAAGTTATTTTAGGTTCGTCATCCTCACTCACCTCCCGATCAGACAAAACACGGAAGCGATGGCGACCACGATCTTGAAATCCATTATAAATCTTTATAGTCTATTTGCTCTGGCGGAACACAGAAACGTCTTCCCTTGCAACTCACAATTACAACTGACAGACACATGATGCTGCTTCGTTATTTATACCTTTACAACTTAAAAAAAAAGAATAAGAAATAAAAAACCATAACATCAGGACGAACCAGTTTTCTAGGAGTCAGAGAAAGTAAGATGGCTCAGTTTGGTATCCTCAGCACACATAGTGAGTCTAAGTGATTCTTCGTGCCACGCGACAATTTTTGGGATAAACCGGGGTAAACCCAGGCTATAGTCGTGGTTACCAAACGCCTCCACACTAGGAAGCAAAAATTTGGGTCTAATATTCGGTTTAATTTCAGGTTTAATTCCGTCGAAACGAGTTGGAATCGTTAGAGACAGTAGCTGTTTTATATCCAGCGTTCAAGATATCGTTTTAACGTTGAGAAAAACGATAGAAAATTGGCGATGAAGGAGAAATATAATTCTCTCTCTCTCTCTCTCTCTCTCTCTCTCTCTCTCTCTCTCTCTCTCTCTCGTGGTTACAGGCAAAACCTTGTTATTACCACAACACTTCGATGACGTCAAACCTTAAAACTAACGGATGAACTGATAGAATTACCTAAGTTCTTACGACTGAATTACAGGTGATCGTTTTTGTGGACTTAACCAATTGCTCGGGAAGGATCACGGGCGGTCTGAATTAGAACATGAATGCATTACGTATAGGCATAACTCATTTCATTGTTACACCCTTGCAGCGCTGATTATAGGCCGTTAAGGAGTCCAAAACACAAAAATAATTTAATACAGACAGAAATGGGAATGATGAAGAAAATAAAAATAAAAATAATAAAGATAAGAATAAGATGAAGCTAATAAAACAACAATCATAAAAATGACAATAAAATCAATAACAATAATAAAAATAAGAAATAAGAATAAAAGTAATAAAAATAAAACTTAAAAAAGATAAAACAGAACTTAACTGTAAATGGCCATTGGAATCACACGAATTACAGAAACGAATGCAGTAACAGTAAGAATGGACGATAACCAACAAACACACGAACGCTATGTTTGAATGCTATGACGTAAGAAAGTACCGTACTACAACAACGCTGGAATATTCGAAATATGGCTGAAGACATCGGCCTAGGAATCACTCTTTAGTGGGTATTAGTTACTGAAGAAAAAAGTGTGTTCAACCTCTTCTAGGCCTAGAGTCTAACAGTATACTGATCAAATGAGTGGGTAAAACTGTGTAGGAAATATAAATTGTGAGTTTTTTAATGAAATATTTCTAATGTGGCTGAAGACATCGGCCTATGAATCACAACTTAACTGTGATTATGGCAGTAGAAAACTTGTGGTTTTCAAGATTTTAGCCTGTTCTAGGCCTAGAGCCTATATCATACTGATCAACTGAGTGGATAAAACACTATACGAAATACAAATCGTGAGTTTTTAATGAATTATGAAGTCCAAAGCTACAAAGAATCAGTTTTAAATTAAAACCCCAATGACACTTTCAGTCCCAACTTCCTATGTTCAGTCACTAACGGCAACTCCACTCAGCTATACAAACTCGTACACTGTAAATTCAACAACAAATTACAAAAAAATAAGAAGATAATCAACCGTTCGGAAATGACATAACAGAATTCATTAGCGCCTAAAGGAAACGATACAGGCAGGAGTCGCTTGTTACCATTGAAAGTGCGACATGATGTCGCACCTACATCCGGCTAGCAGTCGACTATTATTTTTAATGAACCTTTTCACACTATGTCGGTCCGGCTGCGGCATCACATTACAGCCGACAGGCCTCATGCACTGCACATGTCCGGTGCTGCACCCAGACGCGATTGCAGTTGGCCATTGTGTTCAATGCGTGCCTTCACACTATGCGATTGTTTCCTGAATATACGTGCGGCAGCAGTAGACTTCCACTGCTTCTGGTGATCGGGTGCATTGGGTATTGAAATAATTTGAGGGATATAAATAGTGTTATTCCCGTTGCTGGTTCCATGCAACGAAAAAACACCATACAGTAATAATAATAACAATAATAAATAGTGTTGTTGGTATATAAAAAAGAACTAGAGGTATGGATAGCGTAAGTATAAACTACTGAGAAATGATTTACTTAATGATTTGCTGTTTTGTTCCATTTAGGTTACATATACGTTTTGATACTGAAATTATCAGAAGGTTATCGGCAAATTATGTATATAAAAGAGGGCTAAAAGCTTTTCATTTCGATAAATATGATTTTTTAAGAAGTTTTTTATAGTTAACACTTACGTTTTATTTACATTAATTCATGAAACAGAGAGAGATATGCATTTTTTATATCAAAGTAAAAGACTTGTTTTTGAGATAGATATATCAGTTTATACTTTTGATAAATAGAGATGTTTCAGCTAACACTTGTTGCTTTCATTTAACCTTTTTGATTTTATATGGAAAAGCAAATTTACAAGGAAAGGTGCATATTATTTCTTCTTACCTGATGGTAACTGCCAGTTGTTGTGCTGGCGAAATAGCATCTCTGAATGTCGTATTTTCTTGTAGCAACTGGTCATATAGACGTGGCAAAAGTTCGTCAAAGGTAGTTTTCGACAGTCTGATGTAATTGAAAAATTTATCATCTCTTTTCAGCTCCTCGAAAAGAGTGGCAAATGCATCATAAAAGTGCCTTTGTGTATTCAAAGGGTGTATCCAGTGGATTCTAGATTTTCTCTTCTTTTTTTTCTCAAATGTAATAAATAAAGACACAATAATTTTTTCTTCCTGTCCATCTAGTCATCACTACAGGCTAAGGAGAGCAAACTACAAGCGCTTGTCAAAAATTGGGTCATTTTGTGCGGCAGTCGGACAAATGTACAATTTGCGCAATTTTGTGTCGCATTGAGACCCAGCACAGCAATCGCATCTTGGTCCGACAAGAATCGTATAGTCTGAAAGGGCCCTGACTTCAAGTGACTATTAGGCGAGGCGTTGGCGATTATCATGGCGGGTTCTCCAGAGACTGCATTGCACTTTTTTGCTCCTTAGTTACAAAATATTAACTACGTATTGCAAAATTCATCCTGATCATCTTAAAATAAGTTGCAGTGAAATGATTTAATACAGTGGTGAGTATTTTCAGTCTAGTTTAGTTAAGTTCTTCTTTCCTTAGGCCTATAAGATGGCTTACCTATATATAGGCTGCGGCTAGACTTATCATCCTGGATTCACTCTTTGGATATCCTGGAACTTTGATATTCAGGAACTGAAAGTTTCCCAGCACCAAAAATCAGGTTCTGCCAACAAAATCGAATTCTAATTCTACAGTTCCATACAATAATCTGGTAAGAGTATATAGGACTAAGTATTTGAGCTTACTTTAGTTTCCAGTTTACGGCCACTTAACTGAATCTAATACAGTTCCATACACGGACCTAAGAGTACATAGGTTTAAGTGTATGAGCCTACTTTAGTATCCAGTTTGCAATAACTAAACTGAAAATACAGTTATATACATCCTGATGCAGTAAGTACATAGGCCTACGTGTCTGATCCAATTCACAATGCTCCATAGACCACAACCTGAATTTTAGTAGGTGGTTTAAACGACCACGCCACCAAAGGCATTCAGTCCGTAGTATATAAAGTATTTAAGGCTAAAAGAGGGCTGTTGTGGACCCGTAGACTCATCAAGCCTACAGAAACCTAGACCCGGAATCACCTATAGTCCTAGTGTAGCCAATGCACGAAGAGTCGTCCACTAGAGCGGGTACGACTTTGACCTCAGTGTGGAAAATAAGAGGGTTTTGAACCTCTGGTGTCGTACTTTTAACTTCTGGTAACTTCACGGGATGGCGGGAATAATAACTTCCTTGTTTAAACGACTACCTTGTGGAGGGATTATCATGATTGGTCGTCATTGTCAGCGGTTGAAGAGGACGTCGTCCCTTGCTGAGAGAGAGAGAGAGAGAGAGAGAGAGAGAGAGAGAGAGAGAGAGAGAGAGAGAATAGCTGTAACGACCGGATGTCTCTGAAATCAGTGAGAGGAATTCAAAGACTTTGTACCGTTGAAGGGAGAGAGAGAGAGAGAGAGAGAGAGAGAGAGAGATGCGAATGACAGTCTACGTAAAAGCAGTATCCAGAGAGAGAGAGAGAGAGAGAGATACGGAAGCTCGTCCTGATTGGCTTACGCTGTTCGACACACGCTATAGGTTGGGGTGATATAGTATGCGGAAATGTACACTTGGCAAGGAAACTTAAGATACAGCTTTTTTAAATCTTCGGACATATATTGTTCAATAATGCCACACCTGGCAACTCCTAAAAGGGGGCGGAGCTTCAAAATCATAGCGTTTGTTGCTTTCTAGATTTCCATCAACTTTACACCAAAAGATTCTGTTGAGGTCCTATAATCATTTATAATTGAATGTAGAAACAGGCTCTATATTATTCGTTAATTGGTTTGGTAACGTCAGTTCAGGGTAGAATATCGACCATCCTTTTTTAAAACCTACTGTGAAACCTTATTTATAAGTCATGTTTGACACTAAACTGACGTAAAATTCATTCGTAATTAAAGACGTATCTTAAACAATGAGAGAAAGGGTTTTAAAATTTGGGCAGTATTTGTGGAAATCGTGAGGAACAATACAGTAAAGAATGGAATATTATGACGAGCAAGCATAGGCCTATCGCTAGATCTAACTTAATTCACTTTTATTTTATTATTTATCATGAAGATGAATTAAATTGAAAATATTTTTTCAAATGTTTCAAAAGTGGAGAGAGAGAGAGAGAGAGAGAGAGAAGAGAGAAGAGAGGAGCGCAAGCATAGGCCTATCTATAGCGATACTCAATTCATTATATTTACTTTGAGAGATTGAGTGATAATATTTTTTCAAATGTGTTTTAAAAGTGGAGAGAGAGAGAGAGAGAGAGAGAGAGAGAGAGAGAGAGAGAGAGAGAGAGAGAGCAAAATCTGCTCATGTGAAAGCTTAGGCCTATTTATAACTAATTAATTTCATTATATTTTCTTTGGGAGATTGAGTGGTAATATATATAGTTTTAAAGTATGTTTTAGAAGTGGAGAAGAGAGAGAGGAGGCGAGAGAGAGAGAGAGAGAGAGAGAGAGAGAGAGAGAGAATTATAGTACTGGTGACGGACTTGTGACGGGGGTAAGGCAGAAGAAAATATAATGAATTAAGTATCTCTAACGATAAGCCTATGTTTGCGCGATATGCTATGACTGCCAAGATCGTGCTGCACTATGCTAGATAAAATTTGAAGGATCACAATATTCAAGTTAATTCTCTAAGAAATTCATACCCTAATCTTGATTACATTCGACAGTTGCCGTAGCATTCAAAGATTGTAAAAAGACGTGGAAAATTTTAGACACAGGGTGTGGTCATTCTGGCTCTCTTGATATAGTCTTTACTTTTGAAAATCGGGTTTCATCCACAAATCATTCACGAAAAAAGCTGTGTTAAGTAAAAATATTTATTACCACAAATAACTCAATATGTATTGCACAGGCAATTAAAATTTTATATCGTGGGAGATCTTTCAGCCTCGCGGCAAAGCAATGCAGTCGTGTAGGGCTACTACGAACTGCTTCGTAATGGGAGCATATAGCCAGAAAATCTTTGAGCTGACATGCTACTTTAACCTTGATTAAGATTTATGTTTAAAGACAGTAGGTTTGTAAACAGCAACTAGTATTCGATCCATGTCAACGTCAAAGTAATCAAAGTGTGAAATCCGTTACGTTAGCCAGTATCCAGTGACTTGCGCTTTCCCGCTCGAAGTTCTAGGGCTCCTCCTCACATAATAGAAAACGCTCTTGCGGATGCAACTAGATTTGTTCAACCTACCTTAACCGTCGCAACATTGAGTGCCATTGACGTCAGCTTTGGAATACAAACATAAGTTTGTAGAAACTAAAATAATTGCATTCACCACTTACGATGATGCAATATATCCCCGTTCATGAAGCAAAACGAGTAAATATTGTCATCGTGATACATAATACTAAAATCAGAAATTCACATTCTATCTATCAGATCTCTATGAACGAATCCATCTGAGAAATTCCAATTACTTCGGACATATATCGTGTTTATAAGTATCTGAACGGTTTTGTTTTGCAGTTTTAATTTATATGATATAATTTGCAGTATATTTTCATATTCTAGAGTAAATTTAGCGATATTATGTGTTTTCAGTAAAAACAAATGGGAAATTGGATGAACGAAAGCTAATGAAAACTGTATCTTCAGTTTTCTTGTCGAGTGTACCGTCAGGTGTATATATATATAATATATATATATATATAGATATGGTGGTATTTTTATGTTTATCTAAAGATGAATATACAGTTATATATGCATAGTGTGAACTATCTATAATAATAATAATAATAATAATAATAATAATAATAATAATAATAATAATAATAATAATAATAATTATAATAATGTTAAGAAATGAAGGAATAAACAACAACGACGTAAATGGAACCTCTGGCAACAGAGGAGCTTCGTCTGGCAGCCAGGTATTCAACCCAATTGAAGGGGAAGACGGTCAGGTACTTGGAGGTCGTCATCCAGCAACTGACCACCACAACGACAGTAGCCAACAGCCTGAGATTGGAGCTACAGAAGCAAACCAAAGGAAGAAATGGACAAGAGAAGAAAATAAGAAAATATGGAGATGCTACATCAGAAGCAACCCGACGGAGAGAGGATATAGAAGAAGGTTGGTCAACATCTGGAATGAGAGGAATAACACCCCCCAAACAGAGCAGAGGCTGGCAGACCAAGTAAGGAACATAAAGAAAAAGAACTGGCTCTCCCCAACAGAAAGAGAAGAACTGGAAAGGGAAATGTCACACGACAACGAATTAAACAAAGACGAACTGAGAGACGATGCCACAGAAGACGACAGGGATGATGAGGTATCAAACAAGGACACACGAAGAAACACCGACGAAGTAACAGAGAGGACGGAATGGGTAGAAAAGATTAGACAATGGATGGAGCCAGATACAGAGAGAACAAAGATCCCCTCCATGAAAGCCTACAACACCAAGAAATTAAGGGAAAAGAACAAGTGAGGTCAATGAAATAATGGGCATAATACACACCACCAGTATCACAGAAACAAGATTAGTAGCAGAACTGATGGGGATTCGAACACCAACACCACCAACACAACCAACCCAACAGAAACCAAAACAGCAACATCCTTGGAAAAGGCGCCTGGAAAAGCAAATCATGGTGATGAGATCTGACTTGAGTAAACTGAAAGAGATGGCAGAAAAAAGGCTGAGAAGCAAGAAAACAAGGGAGGAACTCAACGAGAAATACAAAGTACAAGAGAGGGGACTAAACAACACAATAGAAGATGTAAAACGGAGGCTTAAGGCCAAAGCATATAAGATCCAACGGTACATGAACAGGAATAAGGGATACCAACAGAACAAACTATTCGGAACCAACCAGAAAAGACTATACAGCCAACTAAGAGGGGAAGACAACCACCAAGAAATTCCTGAAGCCGAACCAAGTAAGAGACTCTGGGAAAACATATGGGGCAATCCGGTATCACACAACAAACATGTAACATGGCTCCAGGAAGTCAAGGAAGAAGAAGCAGGGAGAATAAAACAAAGATTCACAGAGATCACGACAGACACAGTCAGACACCAACTAAAGAAAATGCCAAACTGGAAAGCCCCAGGTCCCGATGAAGTCCATGGATACTGGCTCAAAAACTTCAAGGCCCTACACCCACGAACAGCAGAACAACTCCGGCATTGTATCTCAAATCACCATGCACCCAAATGGATGACCACGGGAAGAACATCCCTAGTACAAAAAGACAAGAGTAAGGGAAATATAGCCAGTAACTACAGGCCTATCACCTGCCTACCAATAATGTGGAAGTTACTAACAGGTATCATCAGTGAAAGGCTATACAACTACCTAGAGGAGACAAACACCATCCCCCACCAACAGAAAGGCTGCAGAAGGAAGTGTAGAGGCACAAAAGACCAGCTCCTGATAGGCAAAATGGTAATGAAGAACAGTAGGAGAAGGAAAACCAACCTAAGCATGGCATGGATAGACTATAAGAAAGCCTTCGACATGATACCACACACATGGCTAATAGAATGCCTGAAAATATATGGGGCAGAGGAAAACACCATAAGCTTCCTCAAAAATACAATGCGCAACTGGAATACAATACTTACAAGCTCTGGAATAAGACTAGCAGAGTTTAATATCAGGAGAGGGATCTTCCAGGGCGACTCACTGTCCCCACTACTCTTCGTAGTAGCCATGATTCCCATGACAAAAGTACTACAGAAGATGGATGCCGGGTACCAACTCAAGAAAAGAGGCAACAGAATCAACCATCTGATGTTCATGGACGACATCAAGCTGCATGGTAAGAGCATCAAGGAAATAGATACCCTAATCCAGACTGTAAGGATTGTATCTGGGGACATCAGAATGGAGTTTGGAATAGAAAAATGCGCCTAAGTCAACATACAAAAAGGCAAAGTAACGAGAACTGAAGGGATAAAGCTACCAGATGGGAGCAACATCAAACACATAGATGAGACTGGATACAAATATCTGGGAATAATGGAAGGAGGGGATATAAAACACCAAGAGATGAAGGACGTGATCAGGAAAGAATATGTGCAGAGACTCAAGGCGATACTCAAGTCAAAACTCAACGGCGGAAATATGATAAAAGCCATAAACACATGGGTAGTGCCAGTAATCAGATACAGCGCAGGAATAGTGGAATGGACGAAGGCAGAACTCCGCAGCATAGATCAGAAAACTAGGAAACATATGACAATACACAAAGCACTACACCCAAGAGCAAATACGGACAGACTATACATAACACGAAAGGAAGGAGGGAAAGGACTACTAAGTATAGAGGACTGCGTCAACATCGAGAACAGAGCACTGGGGCAATATCTGAAAACCAGTGAAGACGAGTGGCTAAAGAGTGCGTGGGAAGAAGGACTAATAAAAGTAAACGAAGACCCACAAATATACAGAGACAGGAGAATGACAAACAGAACAGAGGACTGGCACAACAAACCACTGCACGGACAATACATGAGACAGACTAAAAAACTAACCAGCGATGACACATGGCAATGGCTACAGAGGGGAGAGCTAAAGAAGGAAACTGAAGGAATGGTAACAGAGGTACAAGATCAGGCCCTAAGAACCAGATATGTTCAAAGAACGATAGACGGAAATAACATCTCTCCCATATGCAGGAAGTGCAATACGAAAAATGAAACAATAAACCACATAGCAAGCGAATGCCTGGCACTTGCACAGAACCATTACAAAAAGAGGTATGATTCAGTGGCAAAAGCCCTCCACTGGAACCTGTGCAAGAACCATCAGTTACCTTGCAGGAATAAGTGGTACGAGCACCAACCTGAGGGAGTGATAGAAAACGATCATGCAAAGATCCTCTGGGACTATGGTATCAGAACAGATAGGGTGATACGTGCAAACAGACCAGACGTGACGTTGATTGACAAAGTCAAGAAGAAAGTATCACTCACTGATGTCGCCATACCATGGGACACCAGAGTTGAAGAGAAAGAGAGGGAAACAATGGATAAGTATCAAGATCTAAAAATAGAAATAAGAAGGATATGGGATATGCCAGTGGAAATCGTACCCATAATCATAGGAGCACTAGGCACGATCCCAAGATCCCTGAAAAGGAATCTAGAAAAACTAGAGGCTGAAGCAGCTCCAGGACTCATGCAGAAAGAAAAGGTGGTCGGAAAATTTCCTAGAAACGACGCACATAGTAAGAAAAGTGATGGACTTCTAAGGAGGCAGGATGCAACCCGGAACCCCACACTATAAATACCACCCAGTCGAATTGGAGGACTGTGATAGAGCAAAAAGAAAAAAAAAAAAAAAAAAAAAAAAAAAAAAAAAAAAAAAATAATAATATAAACTACAGGTAAGAATTGTTATCAAAATAAGAATATTTGTGCTATTATAAAATGCCAATTAAATTTGCAGAGAGAGAGAGAGAGAGGAGAGCTGCGAAGAGAGAGAGAGAGAAAGGAGAAGATGAGAGAGAGAGAGAGAGAGAGAGAGAGAGAGAGAGAGAGAGAGAGAGGGGCGTTTGTATTTAAAAAACATAGAAACAATATTTAAAATGTATCTATGTCTTGATAGGATTGTTAAATATACAGTTATGGAAATATGCAGTTTTATAGCTTCATACGTACACATACATACATACATACATATACTATATATGTACATACATACTGAGATACTTACTTAAATACATACATACACGTCCTGTCTCACTGAGAAGATTCTCTCGTCCTGACTTCCTCGTTCCAAGATGGACGAAGAAGAGGAGGAGTAGTTTTGCTCAAAAATATATTTTTTTCATTTATCTTTTTAATTATTCATCTTACTTCTAATATTGCAAACGAGGCGTAGATACATAAAAGAATAATTTAGAAGAGAGAAAAGTCAACAAAAGCGGTTTTGGATTAGGGAATGAATTGCGAGATGAATTAAGTAAGATTTACACCGAAATTAAGAATGAATAGTGTACGGTACAACACTAGCCGTATACTGTCTAGCTCTAGACATTACTTACAGAAATATTGCTGAATATCGCCTAAGATTGCCTAATATGAAAGTGGCACTTTAATGCCTTATATTACCTAATGTTACCTAAATATAAAAGTGGTCCTATAAACAAAATGCGAGCTGAATTGTACAAGATATGAACCAATAAAAGATGAAAACTTTATGGTAGAACATTAGGCCTACACTGTCTAGTTTAGGACATTGATTACAGAATTACTGAATATTGCCTATATAAAATGGCTTATAATGTCTAATATTACCTAATGTAAAGGTGGCCCTACAAGCGAAATACGAGCTAAATAACGTAAGATTTAAATCCATTAATCAAAACTGTCCATTAGCTACAGCATTAGGCCTATACTGTCAAGTCTAAGACAAAGATTGCAGAAATGTCGTCTGGTATTGCCGAATACAAAAACGCCCCTTTAACAAACCATTAATTCCATTTTGTAGTCTCTAAAATTCGAATTTCCCCACGACGAAAAAACCGACAACCGATGATTCGGAAAGTATAAGAATGAGAAACCGCGAGTGTTATAAGTAACTTCCGCTGATAACGCGAGAGCGTGAAGCAATCTTTTTTTTAAATAAAAATATATTTGCTAGCGTGATCTGGTGACAGCCGGCTGCCATTCTCACGGGAGAGAGAGAGAGAGAGAGAGAGAGAGAGAGAGAGAGAGAGAGAGAGAGAGAGAGAGAGGAAATCCGGAAACGAGTCAAAGGTGACTTCAGTGTCCTGTCGCTTGGCACCGGATGTATACGAACCTCTATTTGTTTTCTTCTTTTTATTCTCTTATTTCTTCTTCTTCTTCTTCTTCTTCTTCTTCTTCTTCTTCTTCCGGTTTAAAAGGTGGCCTTATGCCGGCACGGAAATCAATCAAAATTGAAAGGTTAAAACGCAACCCTTATACCTGGAATAATAGGCCTAGTTCTTTAATAAACGACATGCGATTGTTACTGGCGGTGACGAGATCTGAGACCTTTCCTATTGTGACGCCAGTTCAATAAAGCAACGAACGAATGAATGGACAACCCCCCCCCACACCCCCAGCGCTCTCTCTCTCTCTCTCTCTCTCTCTCTCTCTCTCGGCCTCGTCTTAAAAAACTACCGCCCGCCAACTCAATGAACACCTTTGCTTCATCCGGTGCAAACCTGTTTTTGAATCATCCTCTCTCTCTCTCTCTCTCTCTCTCTCTCTCTCTCTCTCTCTCTCTCTCTCTCTCTCGACGATTATTAAACCCAGTTCCTTGAATTCCGTTTGAGAATGATTCATCTGCCCCACCTTTCAGAATTTCGTTGTATACGTAACGTAACATTAGTCGCATAATTCATGGATCGTTTGTTTTTTTCAGTTTTTGGCGTTGTTTCTCTGCCTTTTCGGGACTATGTTATAGACTATTATGATAATCTATACGTTGTGAGCGTATATCGCACATGTTTTGCAGTGCTTTTTTTTGTTGTTTCTGGGTCTTTTAAGACATAAATAGCTTTGAACTTGGCTCCGTTATATAGGTCTAGGGCAAGCATATATAGCTTTGAAACCGCCACACACTTTACTTCACTTTTAATACATATACCAATCGTTTCCAATATTAATAAACGTCATGTTGCTCTTCCTAAGATGTCATATTCATCATCATTCAAGGAACAACCCGTAAAACATACGTACAACCACACAATCACATACATACTAGACTCGCACAATGGCTCCTCCTCATTCCAGACATTTCTAGTAGTCAGTCAGGAGAGAGAGAGAGAGAGAGAGAGAGAGAGAGAGAGAGAGAGAGAGAGAGAAGGGTCTCTCCCAGTTACTGAGAATAGAAACCACACACCCACCCACACACACACACACAAACCCACAAACACACGAAAACATCCACACAAACAACTCGCTCCTAATCATTCCAGTCACTATTCAAGTCAGGTGAGAGAGAGAGAGAGAGAAAGAGAGAGCCCTCACCCAGATACCGAGAATGCGAGAACAGCAACGCGTTTGTCAGAGCGGTGCGTCATAGGGTGTAGAAGGTTCTTGAGAATACGTATATAAAAAGGGACAGCTTTATCGACTTGGCACCAAAGCGTGGAAGAAGGACGCGCCTGTGTGATCCCGAGGAGAGCTATAGCCAATCCTTCTCCTCCTTCTTCTTCAGTCGTTCATAGCTGCGTCTAGTGAAAGACTGAAGGACTTATAATACTGAAACTTCAGTGTTGTTTCATTCACTGCGTCATGAAGGCTCTAGTGTTGGTGTTCGCGTGTCTGTGCCTCTTTGCCAAGAGGTAAGGAAGGCCCTAGGCCTATATGCCTTTAGAGCAATTGTTTTTCCCGTTGTTTTCTGTGTGTGTTAGTGTTGTTTCGTGGTTTATTTAGCGTTATATATTGCCTGATAGTGTAGTTTCATTCTTCCTTCATAAGGAAGGACCCAGTAGGTCTATATGCCTAAAAATTCACAAGTTGTTCGTGTCCCCTTGCTCTCTGTGCTAGTATTGTTTTGTGGTTTATTTTGTATAATATATATTGCTGGATAGTGTTGTTGCATTCGTTCATGATTGCCAAGTTCATTCGTGACTAAACAGAGCAATAATAATAATTTATAGAAAAAACCGGATATTATATATCGATCAATTCACCAGAGCATCTAAAAATATTAAACAAAAAACTTCCAATATAAAAACCAGAAATTTTACAAAAAGTGTATTTTTTTTTTTAATTCTGAAAACAAGAAAGATTTTAAGATACGATTAATTGAATGAGATTTCCAGTGCATCTAAAAATAATAAATAAGAAAACTTCCAATATAAAAACCAGAAATTTTACAAAAAGTGTATTTTTTATTCTGAAAACAAGAAAGATTTTGAGATACGATTAATTGAATGAGATTAGAATAATATATATATATATATATATATATATATATATATAGTAATATATATATATATATATATATATACTATATATATATATATATATATATATATTAAAATTATTAACTGGATAAAAGACCAGAATCCTAGACAGGGTAGGGTAAACAAGTTCTTGATGAGGAGAGAGAGAGAGAGGAGAGAGAGACCGAGGATTGAGAGAGATGAGCGAGAGGAAAAAATGATGAAGATAAAAAAAATGACAAAACAAGTTGACAATGGACTCTATTTTGAAATACGCTCACCTTGAGCCAAGCTCTAAGCTCTTGAACAGTTACTGAGCTAGAAGAGAGAGAGAGAGAGAGAGAGAGAGAGAGAGAGAGCTTCAAAATACTCTAGAATGTTATCTAAAACCTATGACCAGAATTTGTCACCATGAAGAGCAGCACGCCTCATGGAGCCCACTACTGGTGAAGCTCTTCAATACAGTCTAAATAATTTCTGTCTTTTTCTGCAGCTCTGAGGCTCTGTCTTGCTACTGCCCGGAAGATGGCTCTGCTTGTCAGCAGAGGAAGCTGACGGAAGTGGAGTGCCCCTTCGGAATCATCCTGGACCACTGTGAATGTTGCCGAGTCTGTGCAAAGGTGAATGAAGACCCTTAAATATGTTCATTCATTGAAAACCACACATTAATCTTAGTTAGGCTGACATATTTCCAGCACTTTCCAAAAGTTCGTTGTCCGCATATTTACTCACATGTTATCAACCAGTTGGCTTGCGTTAAGTGGCCAACATGTGGATATGTAAACCATAAGTGTCCAGGTGATATGTTTCAGATAAGTTGCCAACATGTTGTCAACCTGTAGGTTATATGTATGCAATAAGTTGCCAACATGTTTTTAACCTGTTGGTAACATATATGCTATAAGTTTCTAATATGTTTTCAACCTGTAGGTGTTCTCAACCTGTTGGTGATGAATGCAATAAGTTACCAACATGTTTTTAACCTGTTGGTGATGTATGCAACAAGTTTCCAACATGTTTTTAACATGTTATTATGTTTGCAACAAGTTTCTAACATATTATAACCTGGTGTTGATGTATGCAACATGTTCCCATCATATTTTCAACCCGAAGGTTATCTGTACACAGTAAGTTGCTAACATGTTTTCAGCATGGGGGATGTGTATGTAACAAGTTGCTAACATGTTTGAGATGAGTTGCCAACAAATTTTCAACCTGTTGGTAATATGTATTCCGCAAGCTGCCAACATGCATTGATAACTTGTCTCACTGAAGTAAGGACAATGAAATCACATAGATTTTAAGGTATAAACTCACCATCTTGCATCAATCTTAAGGAAGATTCTCTCCTTTCCAGGGACCTGGCGAGGAGTGCGGAGGCCCCTGGGACATCTCCGGAAGGTGCGCCAAGGGATTTATGTGCGTTCCTAAACCAGGGGACGAGGAGAAGTACCACTTCAAGGGAAAATGCCAGAAGACTGTTCCCACGCGCCCAGTGGGCGGGGCAGTTGACAGCGGGTTGGATGCGGAGATGCTATAGAGAAATGGAAACCAAGTAGAGTGTATCCCTTAACTTATGCCTTATTGTAGAGTGACAATTTTTATACCGAAATAAAGTTATGCGTTGACAGTTTCTACCGTTTTTATAAATCTTTCCTACGTATTCAGAGCAATGGACTGTAAATTGAACCCATGTTTACGAAGTTAGGTTAACTTAGAATGACTGATGTGTATTGAATGAGTCCTCAAATATGAATACAACTATAGCTAGTTCACTTAAGGTAGATTCTTGGATGATCCGTATGCTTACAAGACGTTTTTTTGGCGGCCACTGATTGGCTTGTACCGTGAGGTAGGCAGCTCCCAGCCAATCAGCGCCCGCCAAACAAACGTCTCGTAGCCATACGGCTCACCCAAGATTCTACCTTAAGTGAACCAGCTATAGTGTCACCTATCAGAAGTTTTCCAAACTAAAACCCAAAACTACAAAATTAAAAAAACGAAGCAACATTCTCCTTCCATCATAAATTAGAGTTGAATTTCAGAAAAAAACCAAGTTAATTTTCCATATCCTTAGGTTGGCAGAGTCCATAGGCCCACACCATGCCTATAATAATTCTTTTTTACACCTAAACCTCCATTACATCAAAGTCGTGGGATTGATAATATATCATTACAAACAGTCCTGGAGTTGTGACGCCAGTTATTAATATCAAATCAATCATTTTTTAGTTTATTCTGAGCAGGGAAAGCACCTTCAGATAGAATATTTTAAACAATGGCAGTTTTCTTGATTATAAGTATTTATACAACTCGGCCATAATCTTGTAGGACTTTTATATCCACATCCATCCAAATAACAAGACCTGGGCGACTGAACTGATATATTTTAAAAAGGTAATGAATTCAAATGTTTCCTATCATGACCCGCAAACATACAGGTTCGAAGATTAATGTTAACGACGACATTTTAATGAAGTTTCTTTACGCTCATTACTCAGCTGCGAAGGGGAGCCATCTTGAACCCTAGACTTATAGGTACCGAAAGTTCAAAAACCTCCTCCTCTTCTCTCTTTTCCCGCTGCCGTCCTGACGTCAGCGGGTTCTTCCCCCTGCTAAGTTCTCTTCCGCATTAGAGGTCACCTTCCCAATTCTCAAGAAAGCAAGCAGCGAGCAAATAAAGCAAGCGCAAGGTCTGGGGCGGTCGGCGGGAAGGGGCGGCTTTTAATAATTCAAACAGGTTTCACAGCGAGTGATCGTCAGTTGGGTCTATATACTTGTTTATTTTCCCGTTTATTTCACCCAATTTGACTTTGTCCCGTTTGCCCATGCGTATAGTTATAGTTATAGCGAAGAAACGTTATACAGTCAATAGGCCTATAGGGAATATTGCAAGGTGGGGCGCTGGGGTGGGGGTAGGGAGACCTTTAGACTATATATGCTTTCAAAAGACCGCCAGTCTAGAGAGCGAGTTACGGTGCATTAGACGCAACTTCTATAACGCCGTAGAGAAACGTATACTAACAAATAATACAATATTACGCTTTATAAAGTATACGGATAGACTCACACACACACACCTACACACCCATATGCGCACGCACGCAGTGTGTAAATGAGTCTAAAAGTGTGACGGAAGTCACAAGACTTTGGAATTCCAATCACGTTCTGGCCAACGAGTTAGTCATCGCACCTTCCCCATAAATTCATGATTTGATTCATAAAGGGAATTCACTTGATTCCCTCTCTCTCTCTCTCTCTCGTGGGAAAGGAAGATGATGATTATTATGGTGGTGGTTGCGTCATCATTCATGTTAACGAAACTTGCAATTTAAACACTCACAGCTGGTTATATCGATGATAATTATTTGCCAAGTGCTTGGTTATTATTATCATTATGAGAAATAAGGTTCCAATAAGGAGACATTACTGGAACCAGGCGAGATCACACCCAGACGATTTTTTTAGAAGACTTTACCATTTCCTACTGGTTGAAACCAGTCTCGGGCCATAGGCCTACAAATTTTTTTTACCTTATTTTAACCTAAATGCCATTAAAACAAAGCCCCAATTAAATAAAGTAGTTCAAGATCACAAGAGAGCGAAAAAAAAAAAAAAAAAGTCACAAAAAATTCTGGTAAAATTTCTTTCCTATTAACCGGTAGGTTCCCATGACAAGATAAAATGGCGTCACAAAAGGGAACATCAATCCTCAGAGGGGGCTTCAAGGGTGAGGTTGCAAGCCTCACCCCCCTCCCCCTCTCTCTACCCTGGTTATAATCCACATCAGTCGACTGACTAAAAGGTGTAAATACAATCCAAATAGATCAACTTATTTATTGAGAAACAACACATAAGGGGACTTGATTTTAAAAACATTATTTACTTCATTGATCTGTAAGTCATTAATAAGAAACGGAAATTAAAATATTCAAAATATTCAATAAAAATTAGGGGAAGAATAAAAACAGTCTTGATATTTATTTATTTTTCTAAAATCCAAGATGGCGGACGAGCTGTTAACAAAATCTCTTGACATTTCAAGACAATCTCATTCAAAATTGGCGCCCATTCACTTTTTAATAATCTCTGAAGTACAACAGTTATTAATTCCCTAGGACCAGATTCTTAAACAGAAAGAATTAAAACAACAAATTACATCAAATTACATATATAAAAATATCAACTACAAACACTTCATCAATTCCTCCAGCATCCAGATTCACTGGTTGTCTCAGATTCGTCTTCCGTACGCGTATCAGAAGGCGGTCGATCGACAAACCCGTACGAGACGCGTATCGTACCTTTTACGCGCATCGTCCCGTGGCCTGGAATGATAGACCGGGCCTTGTTTTGTTGAAGATGCACGAGTATTCAGGACCGCATGTTCCTTCTAAGCCCCAGGGGCCTCCACAAGTCTCCCCTGGGCCCTGAAAATGGATAAAAAAATTTCTCCTCAGTGGATGTGGTGTTTTGTTTCGGGGGGGGATGGGGGCGGGGGCGGGGGGTAGTGAGGGGAAATTGCTTGCATTGTGGCTTCATTGCAGTGTATCGCAATTTTGTTTCATAAAATTTAATGCAATTTTGTATTATGAAACTTATTGCAATTTTGTGTGATAAGATTTAATGTAATTTTGTATTATGAAATGTATTGCAATTTTGTATTACAAAATTTAATGCAATTTTGTATTATAAAATGTATTGGAATTTGTATTAAAAAATTTAATGCAATTTTGTATTATAAAATTTGATGCAATTTTGTATCATAAAATGTATTGAACTTTGTATTATAAAATTTAATGCAACTTTGTATTATAAAATGTGATGCAATTTAGTATTATAAATTGTATCGCAATTTTGCATTATACAATGTATTGCAATTTTATATATTATAAAATGTATTGCAATTTTGTATTATGAAATTTTTTTCTTGCAAGTGAGTGTATTGCAAGCAAATTACACCGAATTTTACTTGCAACATGACTTTGTTGCAAGCACTGAATTATCCCCAATTGTGAAGCAAGAGTGCCCTTGGGAAAAAAAAAAAACCTCAACGTTAAAAAAGGAATGATTGTTTCTTAGTTCCACACAATCAAAATAATAACGATAGTAAAAAATCAATACTTCAAGCAAAAAAGGCTTATATAATGAAAAAATGCAAAATCTTATAGGCCTAGACTCATCCCCAACTGCTAATCACCACAGGTGTCCTTACCTTAGCGCAGGTGTCACAGCAACCGCAGACGTCCTTGGTGACCCCGTAAGGGCAGTCGGAATCTGTCAACTTGCCCCTTGGGCAAGTTGACTCCTCAGGGGTGCAAGGAACACAGGACAGGCCGTGGGTAGTACTAGAATGAATTTCAAAAGGAGATTAAAAGTATTTGTTGATGTGATTAAGTTGTAAAACCAGGTTAGGCCTAACAACTACTGTCAGTAATTCTTTGGTTGCAAGGCAGAATTTATTTTCAATCACTCATGAAGGCTAGCCAATCATGAACTGCCAAAGAAATTATGAAGAAAGCTGTCTATATTCGTTTAAAATGAGTTTGTTTGTTATTTTTTTGTTTTTTAATTAGAATTTAGAAATCCTATACCCCATGACCTTCAATAGAGCAGACTTTGAAGCTACTTCTGACTGGAGAAAAAGTCCTGATTTGAAATGTTTTCACTTATAAGTCATACAATTTCAGCCTTATTATTAACTCCAAAAAAGGAACAAACCACAATGTTATCACGTTGACAAAATAGCTTACCTCACCGCCAGCGCGCACAGACAAATGAAGATCACAATAGCCTTCATGATGACTGAAGAAGAAGCAACTGTGTAATCTACGATGCACACGAATCGGCTGTCAGTCCTTTTTTTTCCCGGTTTTGGTGGGTCCTTTTCACACCGACGTCCTTCGATTGGGAGATCACCTTTCAGAAGGCAGACTTGGCATCCACTGGCTCAATGAATTGAGCACGTCCAGTATTTATGGATGGAAGTATAACGCGGTGTGCAGCTGGGCGCGCCGCCGCGCCTTCGAACAGGTTTTCAGGCCGATGATGTTGCTCATCTGCTTCTTCGTTTCTTCCTTCGTCGGGGTTTAAAAATGGGCCTTTCTCATAAGATGGCAACTCTCTTTTAAGAAAGACATCTTTGTGCGTGTTTGAGAAGACTCTTGAATTCGCTACGATGGAAGAAAAGACAGATTTATTGGTTAGGCCTAGTCATCGCCTCCTCGTAGCCATATTCATTATCCTTGGTTGGATGCCGTAAGAAAAGATTGGTTAATTAATAGCTGGATTGACAGACAGACTCATAGCGGGAGAAACTATCGTCTAAACTCGTTTAGACTCTTTTCTCACTCATGTTTAGACACCTGTGATACGTACTTGCTATGAAGTACACCTATAGGACTAGAGTTTTACAACTTAGTACCGTAGGATTGCGTGACTCGGTAGGTGCGTCTTGTTCGCCAATCTTCTAAAAAAAGGAAACCTTGCCCCTTTTCTTTTATCATAAAATATTTTCTTAAAACTGCTAATAAATGAATCTCATGTTTCCAAGAGGAAGAATGAATTAAAACGAACTTTTAACCACAATTTTTAGAGTTTCGGATTGAGGAATTCTGACATAATTCTCGTCTCGTGACTTGGGTGCGTTCGAAAGATAAAAGTAAAGATATAATTGTCTTCGGAATTTGATAAAATCACATAGGTATGTATGGGCCTACAGCTCATTAACGCCTATATACGAAAAATAAGGAATTGAACGAATAGGAAAGAAACAAAGAACATGCAAGACGCAAATATCTATGTAAGTTACTCTCTAAAGTGAAATAACTTTGAAACTCTAAAGTGGGTAGAGATATTTAACTAAAACTCCTCTGCATACATCCTTTCTTGAACCAAACTGTTACGTCACACTACAATAGGAACGCATAACTGTGGAACATTTTGAAAGAGCTGTCTGCGCGCATATGCTCGCTAGAGCGCATCTGGGTGCGCGTAATCTATGCAGTTTAAGATAGCTTAATTCATAGAGCTTTGGTTTTTCCAAAGCGTTTTGTAATCGACATTTTTTTTTGAAAGCACAACACGACTCTCAGATAGGTAGTCAACGATTAGTACCACTGGACCCACGCTAGCGCGAATGATTGCAACCGAAAGCTAGCGCAATAGCACGCTATATAATATGCAAGGCTTTGGATCGCATTTAGCGGAGCAAAAAACCAGAGAAGTCATCCAGTGAACGATATTTTTTATATAAAAATGAAAGAAAGAGGGAAGCCCAGCGTCGTTCGTGATTTAAACCGAGGCGCCGTTACAGAGGCAAAGAACCGCGCCTTAACTTATAGGCCTATAAGCCTAAGAAGCTTTGCAGCCATCTTGGGAATTCGACAGAGAGAATATATACTTAAACATACTTAAACGAGCGCAGCCAAAATGAAACAGAGCAAGTGAGGGAGCCGTTTCATGGCCAAATTCAAGCCAAAACTAGCAGTACTTCAATTACTACTCTTAACGGTTCCTTAGCACGTTCATGGTTATGAACAGGAGCCTTGAAATTATTTTGGTGTATTTATGCGTCTAATGAAATCAAACGCTATTAAACAAACATCCGCTTTCTGTAATTCAGGTTATGTGAAACTGTTTGGGATTGAAATCAGCAATCGATAACAAGTCTTGTTTTCATTAACAATGTGAATTTTATTGAAAATATCAGTGTTTTCACTATCAAATACCACAAAAGTTTAGTTATATTTATAAAGCTTCTTTATTTTCAACTAAAGCTGACATATTCCATTAGACAGCTAAACAGGTTTGATACTATAGGCCTAAAAAGATAGAAAAAGGGTCTATATTTGTGTTTTTTAGGCTCATGCGTGTGTATCATACTAATTAAAAAATGCTGTTTTGTATTCGTATTGAATATTAGTAGTATCACTGCTATATCTCAGCTCACTTGTATGTACAGTGGGGCTCAAATCTCATGCGACATGATTCTTTTTGTATCGTCCATATTCTCAGACTCAACGTTATGTTGCCAAGTAGAGCTATTTTTTTTCTTTTTTTCATTTGTAATGTCATACATGTCGAAAAGTTTGTGAATTCACAGCTAGCCTTATTTTTCTTATGGTTAAATAGATATGATCCCTTTTATGCATTGGTATAATTCTTAATTTGTGTGATTTGAAATGATTTTTTTTTATCTTTACGTTGCTCAGTTCAAGTGTGGTGTGATAAGGTTAGCGGTGCCAGCAATGAAAGCACACTTAACATGCTCCTCGGACTAGTCAACATAACCATATCTGCAGCATTATGACAGTAGACCTAATAAGCTCAACAGTTATAACAACAATTTCAATGCAGGAATATGAATTAAAACAAGTTTTATTTGAATGTTGAAGATTTCGGCTGCGTTTAAGCTGCCTTGGAAAATGTTTTATAGGCCTAAAAAAATCATCTAAGGCATCTGAGATGTAATCTGTTACTCATGAATTTATTTGTAGAGATTACCTGTTCTTTGAGCAATATGAATTACAACCAGTTTTCTTTGAATGTTGAAGTTTCAGGCTGTGTTTAAGCTGCCTTTGTGTTGCAAAATGATTTATAGGCCTAGAAAAATAATCTAAGCTTTCTGAGATGTAATCTTTACTAATGTTTTTATTTGTAGAGATTACCTGTTCTTTGAGGAATAAAAGATGATGATGATTTTGGTTATTTGGAGAAGATGGCTATAATCGAAATATCATAAGTATTAATATCAAGGCATATGGAACACTGGTTTTTCAACTGGTTTACAATATTATTTTCTTAAAAGTCCTTCTGCTCGCTTTTGATTTATAATTTATTCTTTCATAAGGTAATTTGAAGTGCAAGAATGTGTAGATAACCTCATTTGCTTTCTGGCCAGAAATTGTTAATATAGACATGTGAATGTTAAGCGTAAAGTAAAGAAATCTAAAACCTAAGCCTAGGAATAATATCTTGGCTTTGACAAATAAGCGAATATTTGCTAGTATGCTATCAGTTTTGAAATATTAAGAAAGATAACAAATAATTATGTATGAAAATCCAAATATTCCTTAAACACATAAGGTAAATGTTTTCAAGATAATTTAATGGTCGCTACTCATTGTAGACCTACTTATATACCAGGTGATTGTTGTTGCACCGACACTGATACGTCACACATGCTCCCCCCACACGTTGATATCGGTGGGCGCATTCTACTTTTGTATATACATATTTACATTTTCTCAGCGTTGAGGGTAAAAACAATCAAATAGGACTATTTCAAATTTTATGTTTGCTTTGGAAGCATTATTAATGTTACAATTTTTTAAATTTTTTTATTTAACATTTGAACTGAGGTTTGATGGCGACTTCGTTTTGGTCAAATGCTTGAGCAATGAGTGAACGAAAGTTTTGAAATGTTTCGTAAGGTTTTTTCTGAAATTTGGCTACACGTGACATTTTCTTACATTTTTTAAATATATGACAGATTTCACTCTCATGAAACATATTATGGCCTTAGCGTATGCGGTACTCGTGTTTTCGCATTGAAATAACAGATAAATATGGAGTATGCTAGGTTGCCAGTTAGTGGATTTTTGAACGAAATCCTATGGAGTCATGTCGCATGAGATTTGAGCATCACTGTACCTAAAAAAAAATTAGAGAAAATCTTCCTAAAGTTTGTTGTCATTGCGAGCCACACTGTACCATGATGGCCAAGTGAATTATCCATCCTTTAGCAAGACGTGTTCAAAATAGGGAGAAGAAGAAGAAGAAGAAGAAGAAGAAGAAGAGAAGAAGAAGAAGAAAAAGATAATCGGGTACCTTCCTACAACGCCGTCCTCCATGGCCCCACGAAACTCAAGAAGGAACAAGGAAGTCGTTGTAAACTATTTGATTAGAACGTATACTCAATCGGGCTAGGCCCTTCTCTCTCTCTCTCTCTCTCTCTCTCTCGCTCTCTCTCCTCTCTCTCTCTCTCTATCTCTATGTATATATATATATATATATATATATATATATATATATATATATATATATATATATATAGCAACACCGGCTAAACCGGTAAGTCTATCCACCACAAAAAAAGAGCAGGCTAGGCCCATAAACTTAAGAATAAACGGATAAATCAATCAATAAACAAAAACACGACAAAGACTCCTGCAGATTAAATGCAAGTTCTTCATTTTTACTTTAAAAAACAGCAAACTCATGTATCAAAATCAATGCTTATGCAACAGGCAAGTTTCCCAAAGGTGACCTTCAAAGTAGCGTTCAGCCTAAGGGAAAATTCCTGGCGCTCCGCTTGACCAAGTTACCTTTACGTCATTCAAGAGCTCTCAGCGTTGCCTGGCGTCAGTTTCCAACGTCTTTAGACGTCAGTGCTCTTAGACATGACGTGGATAAGTACGTTTACGATTTCAATGATCGTAAAGTTTCACTTTAACGTAAAAACAGATTAGACTCAGGCGTTTAAAATTCCCGGCGCTCCGCTTGAACAAGTTACCTTTACGTCATTCAAGAGCTCTCTTGCGTCTGTTTCCAACGTCTTTATTAGACGTCAGTGCTCTTTTAGACATGACGTGGATAAGCACGTATATGATTTCAATTATCGTAATGTTTCGCTTTAATGTAAAAAAAAGAAAAAAAAAAGATTAGACTCAGGTGCTTAAAATTCCTGGCTCTCCGCTAGACCAAGTTACTTTTACGCTATTCAACCGTTTGAAAAACGTTGCCTGACGTCGATTTCCAACATCAATAGACGTCGTTGTCGTCAGATACGACGAGAATAAGTACTTTTACGATTTCAGCAACCATCAAGTTTCATTATAACATAAAGGTTTAGATTTATGCCAATAGATGTATAATTTTATGCGCATCTGGGCCTGTATTGTTTATTTGGTTGGATGCGTTGGCTTCGTGCCCAACGAAATTACATTCATGATTTTCATTCCATACCAGAAATCCACGGCGTCATATCTGGCTATTTGGTATTGTATTATGCTTTAGTAATCATTTTACAAAATAATTCACCGTCATTTAACCAAAACGTGACGGTTTATCGTGTATCAGTGGCCTTGAAACAGACGACACATCACTGCATGACTTGAGGCACGAAACTGTGACTGCGCATCAGGGTGTCTGTGGTTTCGTTATATCGAAGTTGCTTTTCGACTCCATACGTTCAAGAGCAACAAAGACCAGAGAGAGAGAGAGAGAGAGAGAGAGAGAGAGAGAGAGAGAGAGAGAGAGAATATAAGCCTTGATAATCAATTTTCATCGGCCTAAAAATATTCAACTACTAAAAAACTACATTATTGTTATGTTAACGTTTCAAAACTTCGGTGTATAATTTGCGGAAGTCTGAGGAGTACTCCAGGGGAGTAAATATCACTGCAGAGGCCTCAGGAGTACTCCGAGGGGAGTAAACGATACTGCGGAGGCCTTAAGAGTACTCTGGGCGAATAGACAATATTGCAGAAGGCTAGGGAACACACCGGGGGGAGTAGACAATATCGTGGGGTGGTCAGGAGTACTCCAGGGGAGTAAGCAGTATCACAGAGGACCTAGGAGTAGTTATGGGGTTAAACAGCATTGCGGAGGCCTCAGGAGTACTCCGTGAGGTGGGGGGCGGGGGGGGGCGGCAGTGGACAGTACCGCAGAGACCTCAGGAGTATCCAGGGAGGTGTGCGGAACCTTTACTAAAGTATATATATAGCTTGCCCCGCCGGAGGGCGTGGGTACTGCATATCCTGTTGGCTCGAATCTATGCTTGGATTCTTTTCCTAGTCTGAGCGTAGCCACACTGGGAAAGAAATTAACATTTGGAAGACGTATATACGTCCGATGATTTAATAATTCCAGGAATTTCGATCGCTTATAGGATTCCGTGTCCATTCGATATTCCTAATTTAGTGCTTATACGTCTGTCTTTCTCATCCGTGACCAAGAGGAAGTGGTTTCAGGGGCGTACTCATGATACCAATGGCTGCAGGAATGGTTCATAGGCCTAGCAGCATATAGTCTCCAGAAATGGAAATCTTAGAGTATGTAATTTGTACTATTGACCCCAGGAATAGTTTTTAGGCCTAGTAGCATAGTCTTCAGAAATGGAGTTTATTTTCGAACGTATCATTCGTGTGATTTGCTCCAGGAGTAACGTAGGTCTAACAGCATAGGTTTCAGAAGTATAATTCTTAAAACATAACCCTTGTAGCATTGGCTTTAGGAATATAGGCCTAACAGAATGGGCTTCAGAAGTATAATTCTTAAAACATAACCCTTGTAGCATTGGCTTTATGAATATATTAGGCCCAACAGCATAGGCTCCAGAAATGTAATTCTTCCAATGTTGACTTCAGAATATAAAGACATAATCCTTAAGTAATATTCCAGAAAGCTGTTTAAGGTCATTTTACACCTCAAGTAAGACACATGTGAACTTAGCAAATGAATAACTCATTCGTAAGTTTCGTATGAACACAAAAGTAAAAAAATAAAATTATTCGAGGATTGCACGAAGACGTAAAACACCATTATTTGAGGAACCAGTTTAACTTCGAGAGCTAGACGAAATAATCCCCCAAATCTCACTGGTATGCAACACGATCCGGGTACGGCTGACTGAGGAGGATCTTTTCCTCATCCAACTCATCCAATATTCATCTCACGCAGAATCACTGCGTCCACAAATTAATGAGCATACGAGCGTACATTATTAGCAGAATGGGTCTTAATCACATATCAGATTAATAGAAGGTATATTTATACTAATATAAGTGATTAGCCATCAAGGTGACCTTGAAGCCGGCTGAAGGCCAACAGGTATCTGATTCTTTCCCAACGGCTGTGTAAATGATCCGCGTATTTGATTGCTCACTTTTATTAATGTAAAAAATTTCTTATTTGAGACCTTTTTTTTCATAAATTTTCCCAAGTTTTCCTGGAAGAATGACGCCTCCAAAATCCTTCAAGTCTCATGTAAGGCTAAAAGTCAAACTGCGAAGACACAAGAATCGACCTTAGGTACGCCATAATTATTTTCAACTTTTTTTCTTTTATTGGATCCAGTTTTTAAGGGACGGGTTCCCAACGCTAATACATAAAAGGGTTGGTCGATCGCCGGGTGTGCCAGTGTTTCCTCGAATCTCTTGGAAGTGAGACCTTTCGATTTTTGCGAAGTGATTTTTAAGTTGTTTTCTTGGGGGGAAAAATGAACAAGTTCAGTTTGATAGCTGTGGCTGTGTTGTGCTTTGCCTTAGTTCAAAGGTAAGTGGTTTTATATATGTATAAGTATATGTATGTATATATATCATATATATATATATATATATTCTAGTAGCATATATAATATATTATATATATATATATTTAAGTATATACATATCTATATATATATATATATAGATATTATAGCTATATATATATTATATATATCAATCATATCTAGCTATCCATCTATCTATCTATTATCTATATATTATTATATATATATATATATCATATCTATATATAATATATATATTATTAATAATCTCATTTTATACTATCTATCTATATCTTCTATCTATCTATCTATCTATCCTATCTATCTATCTATCCTAAAAATTTCCCCACATCTATCTATCACTGATCTATCTATCTATTATATATATAGTATATATATATATATATATAGAGGTAGTCAGTAAATGTGGTCCGAGAGAGAGAGAGAGAGAGAGAGAGAGAGAGAGAGAGAGAGATTAAAGATCACCTGTCTCCTTTTCAGTGCGTGGGGTCTGTCGTGCCCTTGCTGGGAGGCCAGACCCAACTGTAGGCAACTGGACGAAACAACGTGTCCCTACGGTCTGACAACAGACGCCTGCGGTTGTTGTCCAAAATGTATCAACGTGAGTTCTGACATTTTTTTATTTTGAAATTTCTGACACCTTTTTTTTTATATTTCTGACATCTTTTTCAGACATTTTTTTTTAATTACTGACAATTTTCTTTAAGTGTCTAACGTTTGTTTCTGAAGTTTATGACAATTTTTTTTTAATTTCTGACACCTTTTTCCTTAAAATTCTGACACTTTTTTTTCTGGCATCTTTTGCTGAAGCTTCTGACATTTAAAAAAAATTACTGACACCTTTCATGAAGTTTCTAACATTTGTTTCTGAAGTTTCTAACACTTTTTTTTTCTAATTTCTGACACTTTTTTCAGAAGTTTCTGACATTTTTTATGAAGTTCCTGACATTTAAAAAATAACTCTGACTTTTCGTTTTTCATTTCTGACGCTTTTTTTACGTTCCTGAATTTTTTCTGAAGTTTCTGACGTTTAAAAAACAATTCTGACATTTTTGCTGAAGATTCTGACACTTTTTTTTTTTTTTTTTTTTTATGTTTCTAACATTTTTTTCTGAAGGTGGTGACATATTTTGAAGATTCTGACTTTTTCTGAAGTTGCTGGCACTTTTTTTTTTTTTTTTTTTTTTTTTTTTTTTTAATTTTAGCTTTTGAAGTTTCTGGCGTATTTTCTAAAGTTTCTGACAATTTTTTGAAAAATGTTGACGCTTTTTTGAAACTTCTCACACTTCCTTTTAAAGTTTCTAACACCTTTCCAAAGTTTTAACACGTTAAAAAATTTTTTCCTGGCGCTTTTTAAAATGTTTTCTGGTGCTTTTTAAAAAGTTTCCAACACTTTTTAGAGTTTCTAACACTTAAAATTTCCACCATTTTGAAGTTTCTAACACTTTTTAAAGTGTCTTACACTTATATGAAAGCGTCTAATACGTTTTTGATATTTTCTAACTCTTTAAAATTTTCTAACACTTTTCTGAAAGTTTCAACACTTTTCTGACGGTTTCTAACACTTTTTAAAGTTTCTGAAACTTTTTAAAAGTGTTTGAAACTTTTAAAAAGTTTTTACAACTTTTAGCTGGAACACTTTAAGAACCAATGCCCCTGGAAAACTTTAGGTGGAAAAACTCTAGGTGGTAAACTTTAGGAACCAATGCTCCTGGAAAACTTTAGTTGGAAAACTTTAGGAACCAATGCCCCCGGAAAACTTTAGTGAAAAGGAAAAACTTTAGGAACCAATGCCCCCGGAAAACTTTAGCTGGAAAAACTTTAACTGGAAAACTTTAGGAACCACAGCAACAGATTTGAAGACGTCTACATACTAAGCGGAGGCTAAAGATATATATTTTCATTGCAGGGTCCTGGAGAGGAGTGCGGAGGCCCCTGGAGGGTACACGGCCCATGTCCTGATGGATACGAATGTGTGACGAATCCCGAAGGACAAAAGACAGGAATTCGGGAGATCTGCAAGAAAGTAGAGGCTGCCAAACCCTAGTGGGATCAGAGACATAATTTTTTTGTATTACTGTATCTATCTTTTGGAGGTTAATAAATTTTTTTGAGCATTGAACTGTTTCTTGTTCCTGTTAATTCAAGTGTGGTTTAGAGAATCTATGCATCTCCCGGGTCAAGGTCAATTGAATGACCTCTTAGGGCTGCACCTTTGATATGTATATATATATATATATATATATATATATATATATATATATATGCATGCATGCATATGTGTATAAATAATATATATATATATATATGAATGTATACATAATAATTGTAGTTAGTTTCTTTTTTTGCATATAATTTAAATTTATATGCGTATCTATTATGTAAATGTAATAATTAAAATAAATGTAAAATAAATATGTACAATATATATAATACTAATATATAATATATATATATTATATAATATATTATATATATATATATAATAATTATAGTATATATATATATATATATACCATACAAAACATGTACAGTAAAGTACTAGACAATATGTATAGAAGAATAGAAAAAAGGAGCATATATGAGAAATAAAAGGACGTATACATGAATATGAATCAATGCATAATAACTGAAAAGAAGTAGTGCTGTCTCTCTTAAGGGACAGAAATAGTATTATCTCTCCCTCGGGGAAGACAAATAAGTAATGACTCTCGCTCAAGAGAAAGAAATGGTACTGTTTCTCCCTTATGGGCAAAGCACTCACCAAATGGGCGATTGACTTGAAATAGTAAGGTGTCCATTTGATAGAAGTTACTAAAGGCAACAGGAAATGCAGAAAAAAGAGATCACTCACTGGAAAACGAAGATAGATGGATAAACTAATAAAATATATAAATAAAGATTTTGATAAGTTATTAAGATGACGACGAGAATTGTTATTATGGCAGTAAATATACATTGCGTCTTCGCTCGAAATTTTAAGGTTAAAATTGCATAAATAGGATGGGAGACCGTTCCACAGTCCTCCACACCGTTCCACAGTGAGGAATAAAGGTACCTCTGGAACTGAGAAGTTCCACAGCATAAGAAACAAACGTATAAGGGCCATTTCGACGGCGCAGGAGCGATCTAAAAGCACCTTTGGGCAGTTCTTGAAAATCAGGTTTGAATGATTATAGTAGAACATCTCGTCTCACTGTTCCTATCAGTTTCAAGAACTCTAAGGGCTAAGTTAGATTGTTTGCGAATGAATATTCGATCTTATTGACCCGAGAAATGTTATTATTTTTTTTTTTTTATAGTCTTCTAGTGTATATTTTAGCCAGGGGGCATTGCGGTACCAAGGAACGCTCATGTGTATAAAGGGTGCCAGTTCAGAGTTTAGTCTACTAGTTCTTCCCCAGCTCCTGTTGAGAGAGGTCGGCCACCGAATATCACTAAATCTTAGACACAATACGTAATGATGAAGAAGATTCACCTGTTGCTTCCGGTCACCCTGTGCCTTGGTCTCATCCACAGGTAAGTGGGACGTGCTTTCAAAAGAGCCGATTTGCACAAGTTTTCGTCAGCGATCCAGAAGTTAGAAGGTAAGTATTTGAAGTTGGCAAATGTTCACCCGCTGTTTAAGGCTGTGATTTTGGGAAATTTACTTTGCCTTTTAATAAAAGCTTAAATTTTGTTTTTTGTTTTTATTCGTGAACACGTCCCACACATTCAGCCTAGCCCAAATATTGTCTGTGTTCTAAAAATGATAATTGTTTCTATTGGGAAACACGTACCGCTTAGTCTGACCATAATATTCTCTTGTATTCTACAATGATTTGTTTAAAAACTAGTTTTCTCAACATTCCTGCCATCAACTGGATTTAAATAATGAATTATATATATATTAATATAGCTATATTAGAGATATAATATATATAATATAATATGTTATATCATATATTTAATTTTTTTTTTTTTGTATTTTTTTTTTGGGGGGGGGGAGAAGAATAAAAAAAAAAAAACCACCACCACATTATCAAAATTATGAAGTCCCAGTGATATTCGAAAACATCATGTCACCGATTGACGCCAAACTTTTGCTGATATTCTATAATAGTACCTTACTGAGCCTTCTATATTTCTACTAGACCTTTACATTAACGTCACAATGTTGATACCGTCTCCAAAATAGTCTAACGTCTCAAAACACTAGAGTTATTATTTTTTTTTTAAATTTTTCCTTTCTCCAGCTCGTGGAGTTTTTCCTGCCCTTGCTTAGACTACGAGCCGGGGAGGAGAAACTGCCCTCCCCAGAAGACGCTGGAACAGTGCCCCCACGGGGCCACTTTCGACCCATGTTACTGCTGCCCTAACTCCAGATGCAAAAATGTAAGTCAAGGTCACGGTTAAGGGGCCTTTACGTAGCTTGGTTGGTTGTCAGAGCCCAGAGGTACATACCAGGTAGCTCGTTCCTTTCAAGGTTGAAGACTGACTTCCAAAAATGGTCAAAAGTATCTTGAAGTTACTGTATGCATATCTAAGGGTAGATTGATGCAACATTCATCTCAGTTGGTAGATCTAGTCCATAGGTCTACATCATGCGTCTTATTCCTCATAGAGCCTTACTAGACTTAAGCGACGCCTTTGGGTTAAAGGTCTGTGCTGGCTGCTGGCATAAGGCTGGTAAAGTCACTAGCCAACCGCTCAGACAGCTGACACCAAATTTCTAATCTTCTCACTGCTGTTACGTAATGATATTATCATTAACTGTCTCATATATTTTGGGTTAAATCTTGCATGACTGAAATCACTGTGGTCCATCTGATGTTAATTTAAAGACAATAATTAACTTAAAATGATCTCATAGTACATTACCTTTCAAAATCTACTTTCAGAGAAATTAAAACACTCGTTTCAATTTCTTTCAAACCTGTTACCAAAGAGATTCCTCCCTCTTGAAAGAATTACTGTTTTATGTTACAAAAGCATTTTCTATTGAGTTTTCTATGTTCCCAATTTGATCATTGATCCTGTATTTGTAAAAGTCTAAACAGGAATCTGGAATATCACCATAGATATCCTCCCTGAGACAGTCTAAGAGTAGACTAGGCCTAGTCTACTGGAAATATCTGATTTTTTTTTATGCTTACGAACGAAACACTAAAAAGGAGTAGGCCTAGGTTCTTTTAAATATTCTCCCTGAGGTAGTCTAAGAGTAGACTAGGCCTAGACTTCTGGAAATATCTGATTTTTTATGCTGACGAACGAGACAGTAAAAAGGAGTTGGCATAGGTTCGTTTAAATATTCTCCCTGAGATAGTTTCAAGAGTGGACTAGGCCTAGACTTCTGGAAATATCTGATTTCTTTATGCTTAAGAACGAGACAGTAAAAAGGAGTAGGCCTAGGTTCGTTTACCTGATCAGTTACGATTCTCGCTCGTTATTTCTTTGTTTTAGTCTCGTTTCTTTTTTGTTTTTCTGTGTTTAAAGTGTCTTAATTATTATTTCTTGCGCTCTCAGGGTCTTGGAGAAATATGTGGAGGTGACTTCGATCTCGACGGGCCGTGTGGGGAAGGTCTCGTCTGCCTGCCCTACCTGGGGGGAGACTATCCCGGCCTTTACGAGACCTGTCAGCTTGAGAACGTAACAACAACAACAACAACAGGAACACCATAACCAACATCTACAACAACAACAAGAGCTGCAGCTGCGCAAGACAGAAAAAAACCGTAGACGGTAGGAGAATTTCCAGTCGTTTACGTGACATGTCATCCCGTGAACATTGCAACAACAGCAGCAGTAACAACAACAGGAGCAGCAGCAAGAAGAAGAAGAAGAAGTACAACTACAACAGCAACAATAGCAACAACTTTAATAGCAACAGCACCAGCTGCGGAAGAAGAATAATAAAAAAAAAAAAAAACTCACCCTAGACCTAACCATCAACGGCGCCAAAGCAGAAAATCACGGCTGGAGATTTCCCAGTTTTTTTTCACGAGACGCGACAACCTGAGAACGCAACAACAGCAAAAAAACAGCAGGAACAACAACAGCAAAAACAGCAGCAACAACAGCAACAGCATTAACAGCAACAGCAGCTACGGAAGAATAGAAAACAAAAAAATTACCCTAGACCTAACCATCAGCCGCGCCGGAGCAGAAAATCACGGCTCTGAAAGCTGCAGTTTCGGGAGCATCATCATCATCGCTCCACAACTATAGACTCATGTCACTCCGTCACGCATCTGCCCTTTTGAATTTCCTCCTGGCGAACAATGCACTCAGGAGGCGTCTCGATAAATTCGCCTTTATGTACGTGCCTTTAAATAAATTGGTTTCCGTAAAAAAGAAAATAAATAAATAAAAAATGGCAAGGGGTGTTTTGCGTTTTTGAATCTCCTATCTTTTTGGAGCCGCGCAACCAGGTCTTCTTGGTGTGATAATTCCCGCCCGGGAGAGAGGTTTCAAGGTCTCTCTATAGAAACAGCTCGGTTGGCTCGTTCGTTGATTTTTTTTTCTTCAGTTTACTAACCAGTAAGTAACAGTGATTAACAGTAAATATACGATTTGAAAATCAACTATAAGACTAATGAAAGTTGCTTGCTGAACAGAATTACTAACCACTTAACCAGTAACAATAAATGACAGTAAATATACAAGTTGAAACTCAATTATAAGGTTAATGAAAGTTGCTAAACAGAATTGCTAACCACTTAACCAGTAAGTAACAGTAAATATACAAGGTGGGAAGCAACCATAAGATTAATGAAAGTTGCTAAACAGAATTACTAACCACTTAACCAGTAAGTAACAATGAAAGTTGCTTGCTAAACAGAAATACTAACCACTTAACCAATAAGTAACTGTGATTAACAGTAAATATACAAGTTGAAAATCAATTATAAGACTAATGAAAGTTGCTAAACAGAATTACTAACCACTTAACCAGTAAGTAACAATGAAAGTTGCTTGCTAAATTTACAGAAGTACTAACCACTTAACTAGTAAGTATCAGTAAATATACAAGCTGAGAAGCAATTACTATAAGATTAATGAAAGTTGCTAAACAGAATTACTAACCACTTAACCAGTAAGTAACGATGAAAGTTGCTTGCTAAACAGAAGTACTAACCACTTAACCAGTAAGTAACAGTGAATAACAGTATATATACTACAAGGTTAGAAGCAATTATGAGGTTAATGAAAGTGGTTTATGTAGAAAGAGTGATAGAATGTAACAATTATTATCTTAAAAAGAAAGCAAAGAGACAGAGAAAGAGGTGGTTTTCGCACAACTTTCTAAAAGAAAGTAAGACTAAAACGAGCTCACAGAATTAAAGAAAGTAATTTGAATAAAAGATATTAGACCAGAAAAATCCCTTAAAAAGAATGATAAAAGAGTTTCTTCGGCGCAGTCGAACTTTCTGCACAGCGTATGATATAATCAAGGCCACAGCAAATAGATCTATCTTTCGGTGGTCTCAGCATAATGCTGTGTGAGCCGCGGCCCATGAAACTTTAACCACCGCCTAGTGGTGGCCTGGTCTATACCGTTGCCAGAGGCACAATTATGGCCAACTCTAATCTTGAATATAATAATAATAATAATAATAATAATAATAATAATAATAATAATAAAATAATAATAATAATAAACTACTGAGGCTACAGAGCTGCAATTTGGTATGTATGATGATTGTAGGGTGGATAATCAACGTACCAATTTGCAGCCCTCTAGCCTCAGCAGTTTTCAAGATCTGAGGATAACCTTGAATGTAATAATAATAATAGTAGTAGAAAAAAACTACTGAGGCTATAGAGCTGCAATTTGGTATGTATGATAATTGGAGGGTGGACGATAAACATACCAATTTGCAGCCCTCTAACCTCCGTAGTTTTTAAAGCTCTGAGGATAACCTTGAATATAATAATAATAAAAATAATAATAATAGTAAAAAAAAACTACTGAGGCTATAGAGCTGCAATTTGGTATGTATAATGATTGGAGGATGGACGATAAACATACCAATTTGCAGCCCTCTAGCCTCGATAGTTTTCAAGATCTGAGGCCGGACAGAAAAAAAAAAAAAAGCGCGGACGGAAAGACAAGACAAAACCGGCACAAAAGTTTTCTTTTCAGAAAACTAAAGTTGGCATCTCATAAAAAACTGGCTTTTGGAATTCTGTCCTTAACAGCATGGAACTTAAGGTTTGGAATTCTTACGATAACGTCTAAGGAAACGTTACAATAACACCAGTATTGTAGGAAATAGGAATAAGCTTAGCGTCTACTATAGCCATTACAATAACACCAGTATTGTAGAAAATAGGATTAAGCTTAGCGTCTACTATAGCCATTACAATAACACCAGTATTGTAGGAAACACGATTAAGCTTAGCGTCTACTATAGCCATTACAATGACACCAGTATTGTAGAAAATAGGATTAAGCTTAGCGTCTACTATAGCCATTACAATGACACCAGTATTGTAGAAAATAGGATTAAGCTTAGCGTCTACTATAGCCATTACAATAACACCAGTATTGTAGGAAATACGATTAAGCTTAGCGTCTACTATAGCCATTACAATGACACCAGTATTGTAGAAAATAGGATTAAGCTTAGCGTCTACTATAGCCATTACAATGACACCAGTATTGTAGGAAATAAGATTAAGCTTAGCGTCTACTGTAACCATTACAATGACATCTGTATTGTAGGAAGTAGGATTAAGCTTAGCGTCTACTATAACCATTACAATAACACCAGTATTGTATAATATAATACTAGAGGATTAGGCTTATAACGTCTACTACAACCAAACTCTAAAAGATTAGTTAATTCCAATATTCCTCAGCTGTTTCAATAACTGTCACTATCAAACTTTTTATTAAATTGAAGACTTATTTTCAAGGATTTTAATCTAAAATCGTGACAATTCTAGGCACGTGTATAGTAACTCTATATATATATATATATATATATATATATATATATATATATATATATATATATATATATATATATATATTACTAAACACGCGGCTGGAATTGTCACCAGCTTAGATTAATGTCCTTTAAAATAAGTCTTCAATTTATTATATATATTTATATATATATATATATATATATATATATATATATATATATAATATATATATCATCCTTTGGTGATCAAAGTATTATGATATAGACCAATTTCTATAGTCTGTGGAAGACAAATTATTATATTGATAAACTATATCTTCGTGCGTCCGTTCTGTTCCTCTAGCCGCCTCCTCCTCCTCCTCCTCCTCCTCCTCCTCCTCCTCTTTTTCTACTTCTTGTTCTTCAAGGACAGATACTTGAAATCTCGTATCTCCTATATACACAGGGTGTCCATAAAGTCCCAGTACCATTACAAGTATCTATTGCTCACAATGGTGCTGGGACTTTATGGACACCCTGTATTATAAAGGTTGCATGAATATACATTTCTAAGCTGGTTTTTAAGCTGTTTAGTGAAACGTAGTGCAGTGCAGCAGCAGCAGCAGCAGCAGGAGAGAGAGAGAGAGAGAGAGAGAGAGAGAGAGAGAGGCTTTTTTTTTTTTTTTTAAGGTAAATTCTTTTTACGTATTGGCTCCTCCAACTGGCTAATGGAATGCAACGTATATTCAAGCGCTTTAGACAGTGACGAGAGGGAGTTAGAGGGGCTGAACAGCAAGAGAAGATGATCCAGAAAATAAAAGAATGAAGTAAAAAAGCAGATAATGATCAAAGGCGTTGGAAGCAAGACTGAAGAAAGGCTGAAAAAAAGCCGTGAAAAGTCTAAAAAAGAAAATGAAGGGAAACGGCAAACACCCTTTAGGAACACCCACATGAGCGCGCTAACTATTTACCCCTATACAGGGAGGAACTATGTAGAAAAGACGCATAGATGTCCTTCAAACAGATGGACCATTTATTCGTAGGTATATTTCACGCTCAATGCCACCTACAGACAGATTCCGGGGGCGTCACGCGAACGTCATTTTCGTACACAGATGATTGAGTCGCGTAGCTCTGATAATAAGCGCTCTGGAGAGTAATAAATTCCCTCGCTCTCTTGAGATCTGCTTCCAAGTCTCTTTCTTCGCTCAAATCTTAAGTCTCATCTTGAAGATTTAGACTTAAAAGAGAGTGATAAACACCTAAAGTCTAATTTTCACGCAGACGTCAATCGAAAAACAGGCCTAATGTCTATAGACATTTTTTCAACACACAAACATAGACCTAATGTCTACGATACACCTTTTTCAAAAGACGTCAAAACAAAAACCATATAAGATCTATGGTCCATTTTCCATAAACCAAAATCAAAACTATGTTTATGGTCCAATTGTTTTTTAAGCATAAAACAAGCAATATCTAAGGTTCATTTTCTCTCTCTCTCTCAGAAAAAAAAAAAAAAGAAAAAAAAAGAAGAACTATACGATGTTTATGCTCCATTTTTCAAATCAGAAAACAGGCAATATCTAAGGTCCATTGTCAAAAAAAAAAAAAAAAAAAAAAAAAAAAAAAAAAAAAAAAAAAAAAAAAAAAAAAAAAAAAAAAAAAACAAAAAAAAAAAAAAAAAAAAAAAAAAAAAAAAAAAAAAAAACAGATATCTGTCATTTTTCCATAATGATGTTTATGGCCCATTTTTTAACATAAAAAGGCAATATCTAAGGTCCATTGTCCCTCAAAAAAAAAAAAAAAAAAAAAAAAAAAAAAACAGATCTCTACGACACGTTTTTCGTCAGCGTCTACGAAAGCTTCGTCCAGACCAAAGACCACGAAGTGAGGCTTCGTTTCTTGGTCTCGTTCATCCCCCATTTTAAGAAGACCTTCGAGCTATATCACTTCGAGGCGCAGCCTTGGAAGCCCCATCTTAAAATCCATAGGCTATACTCATTTTTTGTTACGGCCACTTGAAGTTGGCGTCTCCGAATGCATATAAGGGCCGATGGCTGGCTCAGTTCCAGCTAGTTTCCTCCGCTCCCTGACGCCGGTCGCGTCGTACCTGACTGACTGACTGGCTGACATATACGCATATTATATAAAGAGAAACGTGTCTTTAGTCTGTTAATAATAATAATAATGAAGCCTCGTCTAATCGTGTTAGTTGCTCTGTGTTTCGGTTTTATTCAAAGGTAAGTGTATGAGATGTCCACTACTGTTTTTATTTTGGGCTCAAAAATTTTTTTCTGGCCAAAAAAACTTCCATTTTACTGGTTTGTACCTCAGATTTTTTCTTTTGAAGCTGAAAAAAACTGATCCCGTTCTCAAAAATCGTCAGGTCACTCATTTCCCTGCTGAATTAATCGACTGGTTCACATAAAATTTTCACGCCCTCTCAAGATAAAACACTTGGTACCATCCCTGTTTGTCTAAGCCTATGCCTGCCTACTTGCTGTATCTGTCTCAATACTGTGTAGGTCGACACGAGCATATCAAGCAAAACGTATCCTTACCAATGTGAAAATTACTCAAAAACGAGAATTTTGTTTCATAATTAGACCTATATGTTCGTCGAACACGACGCGGCATTCTGTAAAACAGCTATGAGGCCTGTGAAATATTTCCCCCAATTCTTTAAGAGGCCTAAGTGAAAAACATTAGATTAAGCCCATGAACAACAACATCTTTTCCTGTATCCCAGAAAAGTTCTAAGTGAAAAACATTAGATTAAGCCTATGAGCAACAACGTTCTTTCCTGTATCCCAAAAGAGTCCTAAGTTCAAACGAATTTCTTTCAGCTCCTGGGGACTCTTATGTCCCTGCTGGGAGTTCGAGCAAGACGAGCGCGGCTGCCCGCCCGAAAAGACTTTGGAGGAGTGTCCCTACGGCGCCACCTACGACATCTGTTACTGCTGCCCGAACAACAGATGCTTGAACGTAAGTCAGAGCTGGTGTTGACACTTTGCTGAAGTCGATTAAGGTTGATTGCAGAAAGTGGAAGTTTGCATGTCTGGTCTAGGTCTGAGTCAGGGCTGACACTTCTCTGCAGTCGAATAAGGTCGATTATAGATTGCTGTAGAGTTGTCCTGAAGTCACTACAAGCTTGGTCAAGGTCTGAGTTAGTGCTGAGACTTCTTTGGAGTCGAATAAGGTTGATTATGTATGTGGAAGATTGATGAAGTGTTTTCTGAAGTCACTGCATGCTTGGTCAAGGTCTGAGTTAGTTGACACTTCAGTGGAGTCGAATAAAATGGATTAAATATATATGAAATTGCTGGAGTGCTTCCCGAAGGTGAGGTTTTCAGGGAACAATGGAATTAATTTTCCCTGGAGATGTGACCTTCAGAAAAAAATGTACTAAATGCACATATATAATGTCATATGAAGCAATTTTGTCTTCCTAAATAATGCAGATTTCTGAGCATTTTGCTTTATTCTATTCTAATTCACTTTTTTACATCCTCACAGGGTCCAGGAGATAGGTGCGGAGGAGACTACGATTTGTCTGGACCTTGTGCCGAGGGTCTGGTCTGCAGGCCTTACTATGGTGGAGAATATCCAGGTCTGTATGAGACCTGCCAGTGATTCCTGACCTGTCAGTGAAAACCTGTCGCTCTGAATGTGCACAAGGGAACTCCAAAGTCCAAACCTAACCTTAGACCTGGGAATAAAGGCAATTAAACAGAAAATAAGGTTGGTGATTATCCGAATAACGCAACCTGAACAGAAATGAACGTTGTTGATTCTCTGAGTAGCAGGACAAGTAGGTCAGGAAGAAGGGGACCAAAGAATTAAAAAAATTTTTTTTAACAAAAAAATGTTCTGTCGCCAACAAAAGCTCCACAAGGCTTCAATACATTGTGTACAATAATCATCTTGCTGCTCTTTGTTTAATGAAATATTCCTTAGCTGTTTATTCCATAAGTTATATTATAATTTATAATTAAAGGATAAAAACCTTGTAATTACAATGTAGGTAACAAAACTTGATTTGTAGAACATAAGTAACACTTGGAATAATCATGGGTGAGATTATGTTTGATAGAATACTGTCTCAGTAATACTGTAATGCAAATCAAAATGCAAAATCAGAAATAAATTAATATAAATATGCATATCTCTGTTCATTAATTATAATTATTGATCAATTCTTTTCTACCTCCTAACTTTTCTTGACATATTAGTAAACGCAATCTTACTAATTATCTAACAAGGCAGAAGACTAACTGGATGAAAATGTCTCAAAATTTTAAGTAGATTTAACAGTTTCGTGCAAGTTAAAGTCTTAAGTCTCGATAGATTTCGGTACTCCAAACACTCGTTAAAACTGCTTTATGGCGGTAACTGGAAACTACGTACATGTAAAGTGGGCGTGGCCTGTGTGTGAGCGAAGAATGAAAGCTCTGCAGCTGTCTGAGTTTTGGTAAGTAATTCTACATAATGATAGAATACAAACTATTGCATTTAGTTCCACAAGTTACCTGTCCTGAGAAGTATGGACAGTCTCCATTTTTCAAATCACAAAACATCTGTTCACTTTGACCTTGATCGTCTCTCTGACGTCACTTCCGGGAGACAAAAACCACACGAAAGCAATTGCTTGCTCTACGTACTGCATGAATGTCATGATGATTGTGTGCGCACCTTGAGCAGTGATCCTCGGTGGAGTTAAAGCATGAATGAGTTTTAATCTGAAATTCAAACATCCAAAGAATATATACTTTTTCCTATTTAAGTTTTTATTCAATAAATTACTTACACAAGTTTACAACAAATCATTTGCCTTCACGTTAATGATGTGTTTCTATAGTGATGTGTGAGAAAACAATAGAATACCTAATTGCAATGTATCTAAATTAAAACTGCTTACGCTCGGTGCGTTATCTCTTCACCGGAAGATGCAGTATTGTAGTTAAATAAAACAAAATATAAATCGAAATATTTTGAAAATAGAGAGCCTGATTCGTTGGTAGTTAAGTAGTGCTAATTAGAACTACTCTAGAAATGATAATATATTGATATATACTTTTATGATTCTGTACTTCGTAGCATAACTCTTAATGCAATGAAAGATGTCTCACATGCATAAAAAAAACGAAATATATATAATTCGTTCATGACAAATAAGGAACAGAAATCTTTACCAATCCATCCGATTATTTGTAAAATTGTGCTTATCCTTTTCAGTGGCAGAATGCATAGAGTGTAATCATTAACGTAATTTGAATATTGCACATTAAATATTGTAAATCAAATAGACAATAAATAAACACAGGATGAAGGAGAAGTAAAACAGAAAAATATATTATTATTATTGTTGTTATTCTGAAGATAAACCCTATTCATATCACCGGCCAAAAAGGGATGCAATCACAATAGGGGCAGTGAAGCCCAGCCACAAGAGACAGATGTGGAGGTCAAGGGATACAATTTAACTGACAAACTGACATTTAACTGACAAACTGACATTTAACTGACAAACTGACACTCAGCAACGTCTGAATGGTGTCACAGGAGGGAAAATCTCGTATCGCAGAAAATTTTCCTTTTCATCATAATATATCAGGTTGCGGATTAGAGTCCTACGCCCAACGCCTTCCTTTGTATTCTTTGACCTTCACATGATGTCTCTTGTGACTGGGTTTCACTAGCCCTTTTGTGATTGCTTCACTTATTGGCCGGTGATATGAATGAAGGTTATCTTCTGAATAATAATAATAATAATAATAATAATAATAATAATAATAATAATAAAATAATAATAATAATAATAATAACAGTAACTACAGGCCTATCACCTGCCTACCAATAATGTGGAAGTTACTAACAGGTATCATCAGTGAAAGGCTATACAATTACCTAGAGGAGACAAACACCATCCCCCACCAACAGAAAGGCTGCAGAAGGCAGTGTAGGGGCACAAAAGACCAGCTCCTGATAGACAAAATGGTAATGAAGAACAGTAGGAGAAGGAAAACCAACCTAAGCATGGCATGGATAGACTATAAGAAAGCCTTCGACATGATACCACACACATGGCTAATAGAATGCCTGAAAATATATGGGGCAGAGGAAAACACCATCAGCTTCCTCAAAAATACAATGCGCAACTGGAATACAATACTTACAAGCTCTGGAATAAGACTAGCAGAGTTTAATATCAGGAGAGGGATCTTCCAGGGCGACTCACTATCCCCACTACTCTTCGTAGTAGCCATGATTCCCATGACAAAAGTACTACAGAAGATGGATGCCGGGTACCAACTCAAGAAAAGAGGCAACAGAATCAACCATCTGATGTTCATGGACGACATCAAGCTGTATGGTAAGAGCATCAGGAAATAGATACCCTAATCCAGACTGTAAGGATTGTATCTGGGGACATCAGGATGGAGTTTGGAATAGAAAAATGCGCCTTAGTCAACATACAAAAAGGCAAAGTAACGAGAACTGAAGGGATAAAGCTACCAGATGGGAGCAACATCAAACACATAGATGAGACAGGATACAAATACCTGGGAATAATGGAAGGAGGAGATATAAAACACCAATAGATGAAGGACACGATCAGGAAAGAATATATGCAGAGACTCAAGGCGATACCCAAGTCAAAACTCAACGGCGGAAATATGATAAAAGCCATAAACACATGGGCAGTGCCATTAATCAGATACAGCGCAGGAATAGTGGAATGGACGAAGGCAGAACTCCGCAGCATAGATCAGAAAACCAGGAAACATATGACAATACACAAAGCACTACACCCAAGAGCAAATACGGACAGACTATACATAACACGAAAGGAAGGAGGGAGAGGACTACTAAGTATAGAGGACTGCGTCAACATCGAAAACAGAGCACTGGGGCAATATCTGAAAACCAGTGAAGACGAGTGGCTAAAGAGTGCATGGGAAGAAGGACTAATAAAAGTAGACGAAGACCCAGAAATATAAAGAGACAGGAGAATGACAGACAGAACAGAGGACTGGCACAACAAACCAATGCACGGACAATACATGAGACAGACTAAAGAACTAGCCAGCGATGACACATGGCAATGGCTACAGAGGGGAGAGCTAAAGAAGGAAACTGAAGGAATGATAACAGCGGCACAAGATCAGGCCCTAAGAACCAGATATATTCAAAGAACGATAGACGGAAATAACATCTCTCCCATACGTAGGAAGTGCAATACGAAAAATGAAACCATAAACCGCATAGCAAGCGAATGCCCGGCACTTGCACAGAACCAGTACAAAAAGAGGCATGATTCAGTGGCAAAAGCCCTCCACTGGAGCCTGTGCAAGAAACATCAGCTACCTTGCAGTAATAAGTGGTACGAGCACCAACCTTGGGGAGTGATAGAAAACGATCAGGCAAAGATCCTCTGGGACTATGGTATCAGAACGGATAGGGTGATACGTGCAAATAGACCAGACGTGACGTTGATTGACAAAGTCAAGAAGAAAGTATCACTCATTGATGTCGCAATACCATGGGACGCCAGAGTTGAAGAGAAAGAGAGATAAAAAATGGATAAGTATCAAGATCTGAAAATAGAATTAAGAAGAATATGGGATATGCCAGTGGAAATTGTACCCATAATCATAGGAGCACTAGGCACGATCCCAAGATCCCTGAAAAGGAATCTAGAAAAACTAGAGGCTGAAGTAGCTCCAGGACTCATGCAGAAGAGTGTGATCCTAGAAACGCCGCACATAGTAAGAAAAGTGATGGACTCCTGAGGAGGCAGGATGCAACCCGGAACCCCACACTATAAATACCACTCAGTCGAATTGGAGGACTGTGATAGAGCAAAAAAAAAAAAAAAAAAAAAAAAAATAATAATGGGAAAAAGAAACCCTCAAAATTATTGAGTATAACTTGTTTACTTGTAAGTATTTACATAGCATCTTAATACTTACAAGTAAACAAGTTATATTCAGTAATTTTGTGGGTTTCTTTTTCCATCTCCAAAAGAAAACTGAAAGGAGTTTTCGTTTTGTTTAGTATATAATAATAAAAATAAGTACGAGGATCTAAAGGTGGAATTGTGGGATAAATCCACATATTCACTAAGAAGTAAAATCTAGAGAAGCTTGATAGAAAGACTGAAGACAGAATGGATTGAATTGAATTGAATGTGGAATTTAGGCCAAAGGCCAAACACTGGGACCCATAAGGTCATCTAGCGCTGAAACGGAAATTGACAACAGAAAGTTTGACTGGTATACCAGGAGGAAAACTTCAAAGCAGTTGCGCTATGAGTCAATTGTTGGGAGAGGGTGGAAAGTTAGATGGAAGAAAGAGAATATGAAAGGAAGTATAGTAAAACTGGAGGTAAAATAAAAGGCTAAAAAGTGGAGGTGTAGCCAGGGGCCGAAGGGATGCTGCCAACGCCATTTTAGTAACGCCTACAGCACACTACTTGAGGTGCACTGAAACCACTACCCTCTAAACCTGAAGAGGAAGAAGTTAAGTGTATCTCAGTTTAACCAGACCACCGAGCTGATTCACAGCTCTCCTAGGGCTGGCCCGAAGGATTAGATTTTTTTTTTTATTTTCTTTATATTTTTACGTTGCTAGCAACCAAAATGGTTATATAACAACGGGACCTACAGCTTGTTGTGGGATCTGAACCGTATGATATCGAGAAATGAATTTCTAGTCACCAGACATAAATTCCTCTGATTCCAATGGGGAATCGAAGTCAGGACTACAGAATCGTCCAACGAGGAACTCATGAGGAGGAGGAGAATTCGCGCTGAAATTCAGAAGCGAAAGTCTTGTCAATTACCAGAATGGCATCACAGATAAGTCAGCGTCAAGCAATTCGTGAACAAAGACACAAATCGGAGGCAGCTTCATACTGAAGAGGCGGAACACGAGCGCTCAGCGCCGACAGGGAATAAAACAAAAAACAAATTAATCAAGTATAATACTATACAGTACTTGGATTCATAGGGTTACATTTATCAAACTGTAAGTCGCTCTTTTCATTTTGCCTTTTGCATCTCATAGAAATGAATATGAGTTACAAATTATATCAATCACGTTAGAAGTTCTCCTGTACCTAAACTTCTCTCTTACACTCCGTGGCACGCGCGCACACACACACACATGTATGTATATATATATATATATATAGTATATATATATATATATATATATATATATATATGTGTGTGTGTGTGTGTGTGGTGTGTGTGTAATTTAAGCATGAGAGTGTGTTCTTGTGCGTAAATTGCCTAGGATTATTAGCTGCAAAAAATATGAAGTTCTGGCTGGGGATTTTGTAGTAAGACGGCAAGCGTGAAAGCACCTCTTCACTTGTAAACTAAAAGTCCAGAAAGTCGGCGCACCCAAATTCCATTATGGATTATAAAGGTTGATTTTGACCCATTCCTAATCTGAGTCACTATTCCCTGGACGGCCGCTGTCATTTCCTCTTAGTCAGTCCTCCAAATAAAAAGTTAAGTATATCTTAGTTTTACCAGACCACTGAGCTGATTAGCAGTTCTCCTAGCGCTGGCCCGAAGGATTAAAAATTTTTACGTGACTAGGAACCAACTGGTTACCTAGCAACGGGACCTTCAGCTTATTGTGGGATCCGAACCACATTGTATCGAGAAATTAATTTCTATCACCAGAAATAAATTCCTCTGGTTCCGCGTTGGCAGAGCGAGGAATCGAACTTCGGACCACCGGATTGGTAGCCGAGCGCGAAATGCTCTCGGCCAACGTGGAACTATAGTGCGTTTACTTTTCTAAGATCGCTAAGGTGGGGCAAGGTAGAGTTGTCATATCTACGGGCATGTAAGTCTCATTAAATGCTTCCCGCAGATATAATCCTTCTTCTGAGGATTCGCTTTAGACCTTGGGAGTTGAGGGAAAGCCTTTGCTTCTTCCCTGTTAACTTTTTTTTTTTTTTCTTTTTTTTTTTTTTCATTCCCGATTCTATTTAACTATTCCTTCTTTCTCATTCTATAATTATAGATGCGCTGAATGGCCTGTTTGCTCCTGTGTTTGGACTTGAAACATAAATTCAACAGTCAATCGATCTATTATGCCCATTCGAAAAGACAACCACTCATTCCTTCTTTGCATAACATTTTTATCAAAATCATCCAAGTCAGTCACAAGACTCACTTTCTCTTTTCTTTTTCAAAACACTGGAGATTCCACTATATTTCCCCCCTCTCTTGCTTCTTAAGTCTACGAATGGTCATTTCTGACACTTCTGTTGCTTCAGATGTTCTCTGGTTCGAAACATCAGTTACAGGACCTTCATGATGGTTTTATTAAATGAAGTATTTCCGGAAATTATAGACTATTTCCTTGGCCTCATAGATGGGGGTGAAACGTTTACGGTTGAATCGAATCCAATTAGGCTGGGCTGTCCATACTTATCGCAGTGGGTTATCGAGTGCGAGTATCCTTTAATGATATTGACCATGACTTTTTAAATCCTCTTAAAAATCATAGGTCCCCTAAACTCAGATCTGGTATCGCCGGGGAAAAAATGTGTCATATCTTCATTCTCATTCATAAAACTGAGGTTTTAACGAAGAATATACGAAATAAGATATATTCAAAATATCTGATGCAAACAAAGAACTACATTTCAAGAGATGAAAACTATTTCAATAGACTCCATGAACCTAATATGATTACCATAACATGAAAATTGGCAACGTATGATATCCGTACAAGCCACACCCAAGCGATCTTAGAAAAGTAAACGCACTATAGTCAGTCCTCCAGACTCTCCGTGAACTATTTATTTTTATGTTTCTTCACTTCGTTATGTTCAACACAGATTATTAACCATTGCTTACTTTATATATATATATATATATATATATAATATATATATATATATATATATATATATATACATACATATATATATAGCAAAGATAAACACTGTATCCGTGTACTTGAATATTTATGTTGTAGGAAGCCCACTGAAATTTTAGTGGGCTTCCTAACAATATATATATATATATATACATATATATATATATATATATATATATATATATATATATATATTATATATATATATATATATATATATATATATATACATGTGTGTGTGTTTTGTGTGTTCTCTTACGTATGTAAGTGGGAGAGTGAATATTTGTGGGTGTGTAGGTATCTTTAGGCCAGGGTCCAGGCATAGAGAGAGAGAGAGAGAGAGAGAGAGAGAGAGAGAGAGAGAGAGACTGGGCGAAATGGATTGAATGATGCATCAGAATAGAAAAATTTTCAGTTATTCATTTTGACGAGTCAATAATAAAATATAGCAGTATTATTTCCAGACCTTTGTGTGACGTTTCAAGTTGTATACTATTTTTCGGTTATATCTTTTATAAATTACGAAAATAAAATGAAAATCATTCCCTCTAGTCGGCAATAAATTGAAATAATTCGATGGTAAAAATGAAATAAATAAAAATGAAGAGGAGTGTGCATCTCGTCGCGGGATGGCACCTTCATTTTCGTCAAGAAACAGGAATCGGATGAGATGTTGCTTCCCTTGTCCATAATAACTTCGTTGTTATAAAACTCGCAATTTTCATCACGGTATTCGATGTCTGAAGAACAAATGTCAAGCTATTCCAATGTTTCAGATTATATGGGCAAAAACTTAGAAAAGGCTGATATGTGTGTGTGTGTTCCTGATATGGTCAGAAATGTCTCCGCCTGTATTGCTTATGAAATTCTCTACTACGTGTTGAAGATGGACATGAAACATTTACCAATAGATACACTGATGTTGTACTCACATCTTTCCTTTGACAAAATAACTATTATATAAATATGTTTAACCTACACAATTTATAATACAGACTTAATTACATAATTTCAGTGTAATTTGTAAATATATAAGGCCTAGGGTTTTGATTAATGATATATTGCCAATATGTTCGCTGTGACCTATTGGAATGTGGAGAAGCAACGACCTGAGAAAAGCTGATGAAGGGTTTCTGTGGGTGGCGTGAGATAAAACTGCATAGTTAGACAAGTCAATATACTCAGTTCATGAACTCTTCCCAAAGTGCCTTTCTGAAACTGGTTGCAGCCAGTAATTATGAGGCGCTAACGAAGTGTGCGTTCGTATGTGCGTGTGCCCCTCTTCTGTTAATAATGTATCATACGCAAGTCTATGGGAGATTTGCATAGAGGCGGCTTTGAGAGAAAGGCAAGATGCCGTGATGCTCTCCGAAGTGGTTTTTTGATAAGTGTGTGAAATAGTCCGGCTGCTTGGGTGAGTTTTGAACTGTTTTAGCCAAAGAGTGGCTTGTTATCTATTTGACATTTTTGTGGGAATATTCAATCTTTAATCTCTGATTGTTAAACTTGTGTGTGTACTTACGAGGTGTTCCTTATGTCTTTGAAACAGACGGTTCTAGTGGAACCATGAAGGGGGACCGAGGGAGTCCCGATGGATAATAGACTTTTGGTGTGACTAAATACTGTTTAGACATTTGTTGGGGTTTTAATTGAATTAAGTTAGTCTGTGAGACCTAATTGATTTACTGTTTTTCATTGTTAATAAATGTATTTTTTCATAATGCAACTCTCTCATTTTGACTACCTGTTAGAGTGGAGAGAGAGAGAGAGAGAGAGAGAGAGAGAGAGAGAGGTATCGCTTAGAGAGAGAGAGAGAGAGAAAGCGAAGGTCGCGAGCTTGAATAATGAGGATGATATCCTCATTACAAATATAACGTGTCTGTACACACGTTATCAATGAAACATATTCAGTTATACATGACAAGTTCCAATTACTCATATATAATTAGTCGGTGGGTGAACCCTTTAAGAAGACCGATAAACATAGAAGTAGACATTAGGGAAAGCCAATGGGTTAATGGTCAATTTGAAATATTTCAATACCTAGTATGAGAGGGATTAGTGGCTGCTCCCAGCCGCCCCAAGACCGGAAAGGGTTAATGGTTTATTTGAAATATTTCGACAATAGCTAAATAAACAACTAGATAAATAAGAAATAAATACGTTTATGGACATGAATACGTAAATATATTTTTAGAGATCTTTTTACGATAATGAGTTGATCTAGTATACGAAAATATTAATAAGTAAAAAATATAAGATAAATACATTTAGTGACATAAATATTCAAGTATATTTTCAAATAGCTCTCCAGGATAATAAGTTAATCCTTTATGAAAAGTAATGGATTATGACCGCACATGCGCAGAAGATACGACATTGCCTACCACTTTCAAGAAACGATTTGAAATAAAATATTTATTTTATGTCTTAAAATCGACCACTAAACGCTTTCAAACTCCACAATTAGTAGATTCACAAGTTAAAGTGATGCTTCATTAATCAATTCCTAGCAAAAAGACGAAACTTCACTATAACGAACGAGAAACAAAACAAAAGAAACAAGAGACATCTCGTGCCATTGCGAGCAAGAGAGAGATAGAGAGATCGCATGACTGAACCCAAGGCTGGCGTGGCCTTCCCGTAGATTTCTTGGCCCAGGGACGGTTGCCAATTCGGGACCAGTATGCGCCTGGTGGTAGTGAGGGTGTGTGATAGCGCTTCTCTCTCTCTCTCTCTCTCTCTCTCTCTCTCTCTCTCTCTTTGTCTGTAGCTTATATATCTCTCTCTGTATCTCTGTTATTTCAAGTTCTATAACATTACGAAGATACGTTCGTTGGAGGGGAAATACTGAAAATTGGATTGCAGATAGCCTCTCTCTCTCTCTCTCTCTCTCTCTCTCTCTCTCTCTCTCTCTGCAGTTTACCTCTCTCTATCTCTCTCTCTCTCTCTCTCATTTTCCAGCTCTATATCACAATAAAAACGAGTTAAATGGACAACATAACATGAAAAATTGGAATTACTAAAAGAATATCTTCCATTCGTGACACGAGACAGTGAAAAAAAAGAGAGTGAATAAGAAAGAGAGTGAATAAACAAGAGAGTGAATTAGGAGTACGACCTTCAGTGAAGGAACCACGAAAAGATATTTTGGTGTTTCATGATATTATTCATTCTACTCTGACCATGAGCTGAAGAAATATATTTCTGCTTTCACGGATGAATATTTCAGAGACATCTAAAGAGAAGGATAATCCACTGAATGTTTTTTTTAAGCAAGAAAGACTTCTTGATATTAAAAAATGAATATATTTCCTAGCAAAGACTTTTTGTAGATGATATATTTCTAAGCTAAATAGGCTTTTTATTAAGAATAAATGATATATTTCTAAGCTAAATAGACTTTTAATATTAAAATTTGAATATATTTCCTAGCAAAGACTTTTTATTATAGAAGTTGGTATATTTCTAAGCTAAATAGAATGTTTCCATAAAAACATTATGTATTTCTAAGTAGAAGAGACTTTTTAATACAAAATAGGGATATATTTCTAAACTAAATATATTCTAAGTAAAAAAGACTTTATTACATAAAATATGACATATTTCTAAGCTAAATATACTTTTAATGATTACAAATGATGCATTCCTAAAGAAAAAATCCTTTTGATACTAAATTTGGATATATTTCTATGATTAAAAGATTTTTAAATAAAAGAAATGAATATATTTCTAGACATGTTTATTTGATATGAAAAAATGAATAATTTTCTGAAATAAAATGAATATTTAATATGAAAAAATGAATATATTTCTTAGCTAAAATAACTTTTAAATGTGAAAAAATTAATATATTTCTGAGCCAAAAAAAATTAATTAAATAAAAATAAAAAAAACAAAATAAATAAAAAAAAAGCTTTTATAATATAGTTTAGGGAATCTGATGGTAGCGGCTTCGAGAGCTATGTATTATAATCGCAAAATGTTGAACCCTACAGTTTGGACCACTGCCAAAAAAAGTCGCTTGGAAGAAATGTAAAGTTAGAATGAATTTTTGTTTATTCTATTCTAACATTTTCTGAACCACAAGACGATGGAAACGAAAGCATATGAGTATATATATATATATATATATATATATATATATATATATATATATATATATATATATATATATTTATATATATATATATACATATATATATATATATATATATATATATGTATATATATATATATATATATATATATATATATATATATATATATATATATATATATATAATACACACACACACACACACACACACACACACACACACACATATATATATATATATATATATATATATATATATATATATATATATATATATATATATATATATATATATATATATATATAATACGATGTATATATACTCTCTCTCTCTCTCTCTCAAATTAAAAAAAGCAACATATGTGATTCATTAAGAACACTAATGTTTTCCAAATCACGTATAACGTATACAAATGATTTTTGTTCGTATTAAATATTCAGAGGTAGGTGGAGTTCTTAGTCATCTGTGACCTTCACCTTCAAGCCTTCAGGTCCCAGGAATATCTCTTTCTCTCTCTCTCTCTCTCTCTCTCTCTTGCCTGGCTCTCTCTCTCTCTCTCTCTCTGTGTTTCTCTTTATGTCTCTCACTTTCTCTTTCTCCTGTCTGAGTTTCTCTCTCTCTCTCTCTTGCCTGGTTCTCTCTCTCTTTCTATCTCTTGCCTGATTTTTTTTCTTCTCTATCTTTCTCTCTCTCGCATGGGTCTCTCGCTTTATGTCTCCCTCTTTCTCACTCTCGCCTGTCTGAGCTTCTCTCTCTCTCTCTCTTTCTGTTTTCATGTTCAACTTTTTCTCTCTCTCTTTTTATGTCTCTTTCTCTCTCTCCTGCCTGGGTATCTCTCTCTCCTGCCTGAGCTTTTCTCTCTCTCTCTTGCCTTGGTCTCTCTCTCTCTCTCTCCTGCCTGAGCTTCTCTCTCTCTCTCTCTTGCCTTGGTCTCTCTCTCTCTCCTGCCTGAGTTTCTCCCCTCTCTCTCTTTCTCCGTTTTTATGTCCAGCTCTTTCTCTCGCTCTCTCTGTTTTTATGCCTAACTTTTCTCTCTCTTTCGCGTGAATCTTTCTTTCACTCTCTCTTCATGTCCTCCCCCCTCTCTCTCTTTTGCGGGGATCCCATTTGCATAAATTTGGTGTCAACTAGACCATTTCCACGAGAGCCGCAGTGGCTCTTACATTCAAGCTTATACTTACGGTAATTACTGCCGCTATTTCTCCCACGTCATCTTCTACGTCATCAGTCACGTCACGGTAGTAGATGTATAGCTTGACGTCACGTTCATAATAAGCGTCTTCTTTTGTTATGTGCGCAGAAATAGTAAATAATGAGACGTTTGCTCTGGGAGATCTCATATATATATATATATATATATATATATATATATATATATAGATATATAGATATATATTATATGAGAGGGGAGAGGGGTCACGAGCCTAAAGCTATTAAAACAACGCAAGCAGGGAAAGTGTCCTAACTCAGACCTATATAAGTGTTTAAAGACACTTTTATATGTATATATATATATATATATATATATATATATATATATATATATATATATATATATATAGAATAAGAATGAGATAGAGAGAGAGAGGGGGTGGGGCCACGAGCCTAAGACTATTAAAACCACTCCATCAGCGAAAGTGTCCCGACTCAAGACCTTACAGTGTATACACATCGAGGCAAAAATACCTCGCGTGTTCGTAACCAAAACCCTTTTGTGTGAGCGGGGAAGGCAAGAATCGATTGGGCCATACTGCCTTAGCTGGAAAAGGGAATCGATGTGTCATGCAAAACGGCAAAAAAATATATATAAAGCGTGCAACGATCGCTAGAGCTAGAGAAGCAGCCATTATCATCATCATCATTACGTCACATCGGTCTAGGGACACCACCAGCTCGGGAGAGTTCGGTCTATAAAACCAAGGTTATCTTGGAAGCAATATTTAAAAAAAAAAAAAAATTTCTGGTCTTCCTGCTAACCCCACGGCCCTTCTCCCACACCCCACGGCAGCCCCACACCTTCG
>NC_087216.1:26176478-26253978 GCF_015104395.2 Macrobrachium nipponense | reverse complement strand
CCGAGAACGACTCGTATTTCAACCCCTTAACCAACATGTTCAAACAGTATCCCTACAGCATGGACAGTGGTTTCGGCATCATGAATCCCATGTTCGACGACGCGAGCGAAGTGTGTCGGTTGCCAGACATACCTCTCGGTGCAAAGCCTTTCATACCAGCGAGCCAGTCTTTGCCCATCATGTCGTCAGGCTACACCGACCTGCTATCTCCAACGCAGATGACTTACAGCGTGTGTTCGAGCGCAGGTTCCGAACGAACTAAAATGTCTGTGAGGAGCCCGGGGATCTCAACTCCTCCTAACACACCCATTTCCCCAGCTCTAGATCCGTCGCAAGGAGCGTGGGTTGCCAGATGCAACTCCAGCAATATTAAATGCTCAAACACAACTAGTCCGAATTTAGTCACACCACCCAACACACCACTCTCAAATCTTCTGAGCCCTTCTAAAGAGGACTCTGATCATTCTAGTCAATACAGCACATGCAGCGACAGAAACGATCTTTATACCCCTGCCATGGCTGTTGAGGGACAACTTTACAATATCCTGGGCCGTCCAGTCGACCTACCAAACAAGAAATCTCCTGTGGCAGACAGTGTTAGGATATCACCTACAGACACAGAGTCGAAGCTGTATCCTTTTCCATCATATCCCAGCCCGTCGGCTCTGGATTCATTTACTGACAGTGAAAAGGTAATCAAGCACCTCATTAAACTAGGTAATGGCATCTATGATGAGGGGTCACAGAAAGGAAATATTTATGGCAGGTCACCCGAGCTAGAGAGGACTTTACCAAAGTCTGATGACTGGATTAATTATCAGGACAAAACTCAGACTGTAGCGCCCTGCTGGACGCAACCTTCAGACAAATCAAAATTAGAGAACCATTTACAGAGAGAGGGGGACGAAGACAAAACAAGAAAACAGAATGGCACAACCCCACAGGAAAAAGATGCTGAAAAGAATTCAAACTTGAAGTCAGGCTCAGAGAAGGAACAAATTCGTGATCCATCTCCAACAGAGGAGGAGGTTAAGTCACCAGAGGAAGGTGATGAAGATGGAGCGAACAAACGTGATTCACTCTTTGCAGATCTAGAAGTCCCGATGATTGATGAAGATACTGACAACGGAATGCTTGATACACCGACAGCGTCTGTTTCTGACAGATCGTCGTCCTCAGGGAAGAAGAAAACTGGCCTCTTAGGTGAGCATTATCCAACTTTTATTTTTTGTATTCTAAATCACAACTGCCTTTCCTTGGTCATGTGCTTTTGCCTATTGTAAATCTTGTTGTCATGAAAAATAATATGGAATAGCAGATACCAGAATGCACTGATAAATGCTGTGTGGAGCTTGAGCTGTTATACTGGAGGGTAGATAGATCAAATGGTCAGAATCCATGCTCCAAGGAAGGAGGAAGGTTTTTTCAGAATCCTTTGGAGTACAGTATTTAAGATATAAAACATCTAAAGTTAAGAACAGACAAAGCTGACATTTCACATTAAAAAACCTGTTATTATAAAAACTGGTCACATTCCATATTGTTATTTGCCATGAAGAGGCAGATAAGATAGACGTGCAAAGAAAAACTGCCCCTCTGAATAGCCATTTTATTTTTTGTGGGTATGACATCAATAAGACAGTACTCTACAGTTTAGAATATGAACCAGGGATGAACATACCAGCATTAAATATCTCTCATAGCTTAGGATGAATGCTTGATGTATGAATAAAAACTCCCTAAATAGCATAAAATCCCAATCAACAGACCTTTTCCCCTTACTTTTCCCTAAAAATCTTCACTATCACCCATATAGAATATGCTATACAATCACTTTTTCCTGCAGAGAAGTGAGCAAAGAAAAAACATCAGTATTTTACCAAGATTATCAATAAATTCTCTTGTCATTCCAGAGGAAGAAGCCGAGGAATTAGCTGAACAACTCTGCGACATAACAAACGAGGCTGGAAGACTACTAACTAAGGAACTGAAGCAGGCAAGCTCTCCAAGTATACTATCATTCACAATTTAGTAGGAATGCCCCATAGACAGATCTTTAACATATAGAATTCGTTGTAAACAGTAAAACTACTACTTCCCCATGATGCTACTGTAGGTATAAACTTAAAACTTTTTAAGAAGAGATGTATTAATGTCCCATCCAAGTTTTTAGTCTTAGTTTAACCCAGATTAAACATTACATGTCATTAGATGCATGGTGTAAAGTTATTCCTAGTCTCCTATTGCTAATGAACTGTTATTGCATCATGTATTTGTTGATTGTCTAGCGTCAAGAAATATTTACATAGCATTTTAGTCGTTTATTTAGACTCCTAATGTACCCTAAAGTTTTTCACCGTCCTCATTGACCAAACTACCTAGTGAATGAGCATAACAAAAGTAATCAGTCCTTTTTTGTAGTATAGTTGTACCCATTATCTTCAGCAGATATTTGTTGAAGCATGTGCGACCAGCCAAATTAACATCAAAATTCTTTTTCCTTCAGGGAATATCTTACCTGACAAAACCCGAGGACACCGTAGGTTATTCCTGGATAGACACACTGGCCGTGTTTATTTCCATCGGCTTGTTTTATTTTGATGTGGCTTCTGATTGTAGCTTGGCTTATAACATGTATTATGACCGTGATACTAAGAACTGGTTCACGATCACCGCACTTTTCCTTAGTAAGTTTCGTCTGGTGATTTCACCTCTGGTGAAACTCGTTTCTTCTCATTCATCATGATCCATTGCTATATTTGCTTCATTGACAAAAGCTGACAAGAGGATCCTAATCTTAAACCAATAAAGTCTCCAGTTGTTTATGAAAGATGTATAACAGCTCTTGTGGGACTGTGCCTAACGTTGCTCTCCAAACATACGTAAAAATTTATCATTTTTCCTCAGTAATACCTCTCATCCTTGCCAATGCCTTCAGCCTGTACTGGTATTGGTTCGACGAGAGGGTGTGTGAGCCACATGGGGCATGCTACCGCCACCCTAAAGTTCCAAGCCATGTGTGGGTGTTCCGAGTCCTGGCTCACCTGCTCCTGCATGGAAGCATCCTCAGGTAGATAGTTCCCGAGTATACTAGGTGATGGAGGGCAAATGGTCTTACAGTGTTTGCATCACTAATAACCATATTGCTGACTGAGACTGTGGTTTCATATTCAACAGATTTCGTCACATTATACAAATAAATCTTAAAAGATAAAAATTTATGCAGTTTGTTGAGAATAGAACTAGACCATTTTGTGAGCTGTGATACAGTCAATTCTATGACTGCAGGATGCATAATTAAATGGATCCTGCTTTCTTATTTAATAAATCTGCTACTCCAGGTATTTGTGTGACTAAATTAGATATGTTAAGCTTCATTCAAGTACTAGTTAAGATTAGTTGTCTTGACGCTTAGCAACTGATCTGTCATTAACACCCATACCGTTGACTTTTAGACTGTTGATGGCAGAAACACTAAAGACGATTTTTCCAGGCAAATGGATATTTTGTATTACGGGTCCAAGAGTACTGAAGAGACGATGGTGAAAGAAGCTGTTGTGGACGAAGTCATGGCAGAAGCTCTCAACGCTCAACTAGAAGATGGAGCCAAGAAGAATCGAGGGCCTAGCAAGCAGAGGGGCTTTGAAAGTAAGTAGTTAAATATTATGACGAAAGTGCCTATTTGTTAAGAATTTCAGTGACATGAAATTGTAAGGGTTATTTTTTCCATGTAACAGAAGATGAATTTAGGGTCGAGTGTCATGAACTGAGTTGATACAGTTCTTGTGAAAATCTCATTAAGCCATAGAAAAGCTTGTAGTGAATATGTTATACTCTAGAACTGATTGATTGATTGATTACAGCCACGAAAACTGGGGTCACATATTCTAGAACTTAGATCTTGTATTGTGAGTTACTGAGGTATTGACTACATACATGCAAAGTATGCAGTTTTGTATCTCTTTGGTGCCTCCCAGTTTCATTGGTTGCATAGCACTACAGTGAAACTTTGCCATAATCATATTTTTTCCTTTAATCCTTTGTGGTTCCTCCACTCAACATGACAATATCAACACCATTAGAAAATATCTATAGATGTAAAAGTCAGAGGTTAATCTCTCAGATCCTCTCCTTCCCTCAGAGTGCACTCGCAGAACTGGAGGCGTCTGCTCTAGAGGGGGCTACGTAGCACTCTGGATTCATGCAGAGAGAGATGCTGCTAACGTGGACATGCTCCTTTCTCTCGTGCAGGACGCACCACAGCTAATTCTGCACTTCTACATCCTGGCCCTTACTCTTCCCGGTCAAGTCCAGCAGGGTCAATTTAGTCAAACACGTAAGAAGTTGATGGCATTCAAGACTATATATAATTTTATATCTTAATATGCATGGATAACTTTTCCAAAACTGAATGCTATTTGAATGCATTTATTGGATTCTCATTTTGAATGCTTTTCCACACGTTTTCTATTTTCATGTTCACATTGCCTTAAGTATTATCATGATTCTCTATAGAACCACCTTTGTGCCTCTTAGTTTTAATATCACAATAACTCTTAATCATGTTTCATGATTTCCAACACTGGAATAGAGGCACACATGGAGATCAGCTCTAGAATCGTTAATCATCAAACATAAAATCAATTCGGTTTCATACTCGATACTCATCTACTCTGGCATAAAGGATTCTGGGCTATGCCTGTAAATTAGCAGGGAATCTGTCTAAAAAATAAACTAGTTTAAGAACAGTATCCATTACAATCTTTCATCAGTTTCTAAAAAATTTCAGTCGTCTGGCAAATAACAAAGGAAGGGTTCTCCTTCATGTCTCTGGCATGGTCGGTGACCTCCTTCATCAGGGCCATCAGACTTGTTGAGCCAACTATGAGCAATTTAAGCCTGATTGACCTCCTCTGGCTGACCTTAGCCCACTTGTTCTCCATAGCTGGACAGGTTAGTATGAAAGGATGATTATTTTAATTGCCATGGTACAAATGGCTAAAGTTACGATAAACTGCTCTTCATGAGCTTCTGAAAAACTTGTATTCTGAGTAAGAAATCATACTTGGCTTGAAACCTGATGCGATCAGCTTTATGATGTATGCTCTTCTGTCTTCCAACCCTTCAGGTTATGAGCTTTGCCCTGTTTGCCTCCAAGTTTCTGCTGCCATTCTGGGTGGTTGCTGGTTCACACTGGATGGTTATGGCCATCTGGATTCTTGTACAGGTGAGGTGTTCTTCCCCGTAAAGTTTTCTATATGCAAAGAATTCAGTTGTGGACCACAAAAGTACTACAGTGGGCCTCTGGATCAAGGCAAATTGCATTTCTGTAAACTGTTTGGTAAGAAAACATGAAGGCATGGTTTATGAATTCCTTGTCCAGTATGAGCAGTTTATATATAGATGCTTTGATTCACTTTATTGCTTCTCCTAAGATGGGCTGATAGTCTTACAGGACTGGTGACGATTTAGACTGAATCCCAGTTGATGTATTAAGGTTCTTAACCTAACTGCAACATCAGCATTCAAATTCTTCTGATCATTTCTTGGTTTTATCACTTACCTCGTTTCCGAAGACGTAAATTTATTTCTAACTTAACATAAGGCCCTCTGGATAGAACAAAGTTTGTGATCAGGTCGGACTATCATGAAGCTTATCACCAAAATAATAGCCAAAACTGGTCTAATTATGCTTTCCAAGATTGTCTTAAATCTCAAAATAATCTGTCAGTTACCGCACTAATCTACCTGTAAGTACATCCATCTAGAGAATAAGAGAATCATTCACACTTTTCCAAATGTCCCAACAGCTTTCGTGTTTCCCCCGAACTACGTGCACAAGGGCTGTCTTCGCCCACGATCAAAGGTATGGGCCATGCAGTAAGCTGGATGATATCATCTACAGCATCATCATGGGCTTCGTTTTCCTGTTCACATTCGTCGATGTTGGAGGCATTTCCCCAAGGACACAGTTCTTCTTCTACCACGTTTTTAGGTTGTTGGAGCAAACTATCTTAGTTGTTATTTGGTAAGTTTGAAGATTTTACTATTCTGTTTCCTTGTTGTCACTTGTGAAAATAATTCAAAAGAGGTGTGTACATGACAGTCTGGCATAAATTGACGAAGCGGCCTTTACAAATGACAAGAGACCTGAACTAAAAGAAAACTAATAAATTTGCTACTCACTTAAGCAATGTTTGAACATGATAAGACCAAGATGCAACTCAAAGCCTATTAAACTGTCCATATTTTGAAATACTTTATACACACCAACACAAAATCCTTCAAACTGACAACAGTACTCGAGCCATTTACTGCAATTTCAGGTTCGTCTGGGTGAACGGGTCAGCTTGGTACCACTGGCTAGCCATCATCTTGGTTCCAGTCTTTTCCATCCTGAACATCTTCTTCGACGCCATCTTCTGCGCCTCCACCAGGCCGGTCACTTGCCTCCTCCTGTGCAAGGCGCCGAAGCCTCTGTGAGGTATATAAGTCTAGTTTGGAAGAGAATGACGAAGGACTGTAATGGTACAAGTTTGAGATGAAGGAATTTAAGACTCAGGCGATGCAGGAAACGTGATGTGAGAGATAAAATAGAGGAAAGACTGAAAACTGGGAGTGAGAGGGAGTAGATTTTAAGAATAAAAATCAAGGGAAAGCATTCTTTCAACTCTTTTCCTGACGAATTTCACTCCAGTTTGGCAACCTAGGCCTAATGAAAGAACTGTTCAGATATACAATGAATGTTTACACCTGCTGTAACCAGTGGGTGTGAGAGCAGACCCAAGATCAATAAGTTTTTGGTTGTTATGTTATTTTGCTTAGGTCATTCTATAACAATTACAGAAGAGAATTAGACAGGAAAGATCCAAGATAAAAGACTATCTCATCTTCATCCCGCCAGGAGAATCTCAACAAGACAAGTTCACAGGAAACAAGAGGCCACTTAGCTGTTTGTGACGGGTTGCAAAAACCTCGAAAATAATAATATTTTGATGTGGTATATCCTTCAAGGCCAAGAGAGAGGAGGTCTCCTCACTTTCCCCCCAAATCCCGCAACCAATCAGGAGTTGGTTGGGTCAAGGGAAATATGTCTGGAATGAATATCACAATATATATATATATATATATATATATATATATATATATTATATATATATATATATATATATATATATATATATATAATATATATATATATATATATATATATATATATATATATATATATATATACTCTGTTGTTCAGTTTACATGCACGGCAATAAAAAGACACGTGTATACATGTACACACGAAATTTTTGACAGACGACCTGGCTATCCGAAGCGACATTGCTGTTAGATTAATAGGCTTCTATATTGGTCGAAGGTTTTGCACACTGCATTTATTTCTTGTACATAATAAAAGTTTTTTGAAAGAAAAATAAAAAATCAAGTTATTTAAACCTATGAGAGAGAGAGAGAGAGAGAGAGAGAGAGAGAGAGAGCCCTTCAACAGAGTATTAGTTTTATCTATGCTCGTTTTACAACACGCAAGGAAAATTATGCTTACACAAGGGACCACGATTTAGGAAACCGACAGCAAAACTGCTTGGTCATAAACATCTCTGGACAATGCCAAGGCCACCAGACAGTCACTGTTGGGGCAAAAGGTCGTCTCTATGCCCACAGCAAGTTTCTTGCCCAGTTGTCATGCAACTGGGATTATTAGAAATCTTACGTCAGTGGTAGTGGTATTATTATGATTATTATTATTATTGAAACTGATAAACGTTCATAAATAAATGGACAAGGTCGCCTCTCTGTTTCTCAGACCTTTTCAGGTAAAGGTCACCTCTCTCTCTCTCTCTCTCTCTCTGTTGCTCAAAACTTTCAGGGTAAAGGTCACATCTTTCTTTGTTGCTCAGACGGTTTTTTTTTTAGGTAAAGGTCATTTCTCTCTCTCTCTCTCTCTCTCTCTCTCTCTCTCTCTCTCTCTCTCTCTCTCTCTGTTGCTCAGTCACACCTTTCCGGGTAAAGGTCAACTTTTTATCTTTCTCTGTTGCTCAGACCTTGTTTTTAGGCAAAGGTCACCTCTCTCTCTCTCTCTCTCTCTCTCTCTCTCTCTCTCTCTCTCTCTCTCTCTCTCTCTCAGGCTTTTTCAGATAAAGGCCTTCTCTTAGAGGCTTGTTGTTGGACCTTTTCAGCTGAGAGGAATCTCTCTGCCTCGCAGACAGCTGAAATCAAAGTATGAAACAGAACACATACCTAACCATCTGCATCACAGTGGATTTTATAAATGAAATATAACCAGAAATCCTAGTGTCGATCTTTTACCTCTCCAAGTTATGAAGACTAAATGAGGGAGCCTTAATCTTATCTGAAAAAACTCCCTGACGTGTCAAATTGATAAAAGGCACGATTATGGCCCAAGGAAATCCTGAGAGAATGCGTTTCTCATGACGAAGGTGTCTAATCCTGAACTGGGTGTCAGCAATCCTGTGAAGTACTTATCGTCTGAACTTGGAAGACTGATAAGAAACTTCAACTTTACGTAAAGTGGATTCTGTCTGACAGACACCGAAGGTCAAGTTCATGTCTGGCCTATCAGTTATGGGAAGTCTGCCATGCATGCGCAGCTAGAATTGAATGCACTGATACGTATCTCATTGCATAGACAGATGAAGTCAGCAATCACAAGATAAATGTTGCTTTGTTCTGTCCCTGACAGAGATGTCTGTCTGTGATCTGTTATTGACACAAGACAGGCATTTTTAAATTAATAGTCATATATGTCTTCTCTCAGTGACACAAGCCAGACTTTCTGTTAGCACAAGGATATTATTTAAAAGGTAAACCCCTTTTTCCATATAGTACAAGCTTCCAGGTACCATCGACTAGAAATATATATATATATATATATATATATATATATATATATATATATATATATATATATATATATATATATGATTAATAAAAAGTGTTCCTTTGCAAGGAGTTACAGGTGATAACAGTAAATAATAAAGTAATAAAAAAGGAAAAAACACATATTCCTCTCTCTTTCTCTATATAACTGGTACTGGATTTAAACTGGCAAAACTCTGGGCAATATCGAATCAGGTCCGTAGCTGAACGGAGTGCGCAATTGGACGGGTAAGCCTATCTCTTATTACGACGAAGCCCCTTAATGTATCTCACGACAAGGAAAGCTGATTTCCTCTCGCTCTCTCTCTCTCTACTACTACTACTACTAATATTACAACTACTGCTATGAGAGCCTCAAATTGTGTGATCTTTCTAGTTCTCTGCTAGTATTATTTTTGGATGCCTGCTAGCCCTATGCAATCCCAAACTGGCTTGGATCCATCACAGTTAAATAAGTACCAAATGAGCTATTTGGCTTGGACTCGAACGCAGGTTCTCACTCCTGAAATGCAAACACTTTAACCTATTAATGCCCAGCGGCAGGAAATCCTGCCAGCAAGTTTAAACAGGTTTATACAAAATACTAGGAAGTTCAGAGATTCGTCAGCTATTATGATATTAACAAACATGTCTAATCTTGTTGCTGACTGAGCCATATTCTCGTAGGACTCCAAATATGAGTCTGGTGTTATTTTGAAATTTAGTGAGTGAAGAGGTCAGAATCAGCACCGTCACCTCCTTGTAAAAGAATGTATGTCTTCTTCTTACTAGATGCATTTTGTGAATAAATATGGTTGAATGCAATGCTCTAAGAATGAACCTACTGAATAATACAATAGTGAACGCTGAAACATTATTCTGAAATTAGACAAGAAAGAAAATTTTTAGTGTGGCAGGATTTCCTACCACTGGGCATTGGTGTGAACAGATTTACGTCCTACTTAGATTTTTCACTAAATATTTTTATATAATAATTTCATAAAAATCTTTCCATTTGTAGGACTTAATACTCCTTCACAAACATACACACTTGGAATAATAGGCTCTTATATATCCATATATACATGTGTACATGAGCACATTAGTTTGTACATTTGAACACATTTCAGGTAGTATACTGTATAGTGTGTGTGTATATATATACTTATACACACGTATATATATATATATATATATATATATATATATATATATATATATATATATATATATATATATATATATATATATAGATAGATAGATGTAGATATGACGACACAATGATCGTTCCCTTTTTCAACACATGAATAAACTTTGTAAACCACAGTATAAAAAAGCAATTCTTAATGTTGGTGAAATTAAGGTCCCCTATTATAGGAAGCATAGAGATAAACATTTCATCAAAAGTAAACGCTTAAGGTTTGGTTTCAAAATTTTGTAATTTTGGCACTTCATACAGAAAAATGCTCCTAAAGTTGCACATGGACAGGGTTCAGATGCGATTGTCTTTTGTAGGTAAGATAAAACCTCCAAGTTACCCAGCATTTAGCTTTTGATAACTTACTGACATTTCTACCCCTATTGCAGAAAATTTGAGAAGGTTGGCACCAAAAATGCCATTCATGGCTAGAAAAGAAACTAAGGAGCAAAATAAGGGTTATAAGCAAATAACTTTCATTGGATGTGTCTGTTGTGAAGTAGAAAGACAATAAAGTTGTTAGTGTTGCATCCACCAAAATTAGACGCTGTCGAAAACAAAAAGCCAAACTTTGGAGTAAATTTGTGATAAAAAAAAAAAAAAATTATGATGTTGATTCTGTTATGGTTTATAACCATCGTACGGGTGGTGTTGATCACCCAATTTCTGCTTACGGAATCATATTCCGGTAATTGAAAATTATGGAATAGTATTAGCATTTTGGACATCACTAAGCATGCAGTCATTGCTGTAAAGAAACCTTATGGCAATTGCCGCAAAGCACTCAGTTCCGTAAATGCTTGAATCCGGATTAGCAAGCAACACAGACACAATGTCAACACGAGATCATAAAAGGTGACCAACCAAATTCTAGATGTCGTGACTGATCCAGAAGAACATTTCCCTGCAAAATGTATTTTGTTCCATTGCACCCAGTATGTATGGAGAAGTTCCCAAAGGTTTCTAAATTGTATGAGGGGAACTTAGAATTTACAATTTAAGTTGATAGAAAATAGTGTTTTCAACTAATTCAGCATGTTCAATTTGAAAATTCATCAACTGATTCAAAGTAGTTTTTGTCGTTGGGTTTGACATTTTGCTCATCTCACCTCATGAAGCAAGAAAACTAGCTATTGAAAAATATGTGTGTACGAATATGAATAAACATGGTGTTAGGGAATAATTTACGTTTTTCAAACAGATAAGAATAATTACTTTATGATCAAACATTCTGAAAACAGAGTAACATTCATTAACATTAGGTGTTATTTTGTGTTGAGGCTCCGAATTTGTAAATAACTTCTCCACCTCATCAGTTTACATTCGAGAGTATATACCAAACTATAATATTTAAACCAGTGGTTACAAATTAAGCTTTCTCATAGGCTTCAGATTATGGTTAAATATATATATATATATATATATATATATATATCTATATATATATATATATATATATATATATATAAAATCTCAAGCCTATGAGAGTACTTAATTTGTAGCCACTGGTTTGAATATTATAGTTTGGTATATAGTCTCGAATGAAAACTGACGAAGTGGAGAAGTTGTTTACAAATTCCGAGCCCCAGCACAAAATAACATCTAATATTAATGAAAATTAATCTGTTTTCAGAATGTTTAATCATAAAGTAACTCCTCTTAGGCTTCAGGATATAATTCACTGCTTTCATTTGACGATTATAGATGAATTTATAAAAAATTGCGCAAATATGTTAACTCCACTGCCCAGCGGCAGGAAATCCTGCCACCCAAAATGTAAAATTTTAGTTCTGATGGTAGAACCTTGTTATTTGGACCAAAGTTAAGTATTTCTGAAGAGAAAAGTATAAAGGCTTCAGTAGATAATTGTGGGCATTAATGGGTTAACCTACAACACACACACACACACACACACACACACACACACACACACACCAAAATACATTCACGGATGTGAATAAACATATCTTCCACATGTTAAAATAAAAACACTTTATGCTTCGTAATACTGTGATAAGACCAAAATTATTACGTTACAATAAACTATTATCTTACATTACACAACTACCTGACAGTAGTTATTTCTCATAAGTTATTTATATTCTCATTTCCTATTTTATACAGGCGCTCGTCAATTATATGAGTTAGCCATTATTTAGTATACGTTTTCTATAATTAAAGCTAGAAAATTGTAATAGTTCTAATTGATGGTAGACTCGTATATAAAGGAATCTTTTATAATCTCATCGAATGATCTATTGGCGTATAATAAATTCCCTTGTTTCAAGGTAAAAACTAAGAATAATTAAAATTTCTACTCCGAATAAATAAAATAAATAATAATAATAATAATAATAATCATAATAATAATAATAATAATAATAATTAATAATAATAATAATAATAAATAATAATAAAAGGTTTGATATACACAGGGTTAGAGTAGCTCTGACCCTCTACTCTGCATTCCAGAGTAGAGGGTGAGTCTAAAAATAATTAGAACCTGGAAAATGGAGTAAGAAAACAATGGAGAGAGAGAGAGAGAGAGAGAGAGAGAGAGAGAGAGAGAGAGAGAGAGAGAGAGAGAGAGAGAGCACCCCTTGAGGATTTATTCTGAGAAATTGGCCTCTTTCGACCGTAAATCCGGACGGCAAAGTTGGGACAGGGAAAACCAAGACTCCAGGGGTTAGCTTCGTGACTGCCTGCCGAACCTGGCGGCTGAGCCGGAATTCGGCAACCGTGAAGCGTGGAATAACAGACGGGTTCGTCGTAGAAAAATCAAAATTTATGAAGTGTGAAATAAGAAAATGGAACTGATACTGGCTATAGATTTAGTGAACGACCTCTGCTGTCGTTATGAATATCAAAACTCACGTCAGTCAAACCTTATTTCACCACATCACTGGTTAAATTAGGTCCTTGGGCGAAAGTCTTTCTCTTGACTCGACTCAGCAGAGATTGATTTTAAAGTCAGAGATTGAGTTACGACTGGATATATTTAGATAAATGTGGCCAGAAATGATCTTCAGACCAAGTTCAGGGAGGTCTTCCTCGAGATTCTGAGAGAGGGACTCATTTGACTCGTTGAAGACGATGAGTTTGTTTTATGGTCTCCAGTTTATGTTTACACGTGAGTTAACAAGTAAAGAAAATGAAGTGTTTCGTAGTTTAACCATACCACCGAGCTGTCTCCTAGGGCTGGCCCGAAGGATTAGATAATTTTACGCAGCTAAGAACCAATTGGTTACTTAGCAACGGGACCTACAGCTTATTGTGGGATCCGAACCACATTATATCGAGAAATGAATTTCTAATCACCAGAAATAAATTCCTCTGATTCCGCGTTGGCAGAGCAGGGAAACGAACTCAGGCTACCAAATCGGTAGGAGAGCACGACCCACTCGTCCAACGAGGAACTACGAATAAAGAAAAAATCTATAAATTACTAGTAAACAGAGACTCCTATAGGACAAAACTAAGAAATAGGATGGTCTCCTTCCTATTCATTTGAGCGACAATGAAGAATCTTAATCGTGAACTTGAGCGGAGTCTTCGGAAAGCAGAGCAGGAAGTACTAATACATTTCTCTCTCATTTTAACAGTCATACCTCACCTATTAAAATTGTTAAGTAGTGACTAAACTAATTGATTGGCGCTTCTGTCAAATATGGTGTTTCCAAGTGAATAACTCAGCATATCACTACAGCTGTTTTCTTTCAAGCAAGCGTAGCTTTCACGAAGGATGACTAAAAGGCTAAATGCAAGTGACAACATTTTTGTTGCAAAATGAGTATTGGATACCTATTAGCTATTGTAAACAATAAGACATTATTGTCTAGCATGTTTGTACCTCCAGTTCTATACTCGACAAAACTACAGAGTTGTGGCTTCATCAGAATTGCCAATAAGTGCAGGCTAAAGAAAGTAGTATTGGAATCACAGAATGTTGATATTTATTTTCCTTAAAATGCTACATATTTTTTACATATTTTCTATGCGTTCCTTATAAACTATAGAAATCTTGCAAATCTGTCAAAGTATGTCACATATGGGGCCAACTCGGAGAAAACGTGATCATTAGCATCCTAGTGGGAAGGTCTCCTTGACACCTTTGGTCTCACACATGGCGCGATAGGCCTTTGCGACATGGCAGGCATTCCTGCTTCCTAAGCACATCTTCTTGAAAGGCTCTGGGCGGACGACTGGGTTGCAGCGAGACCGAACTCCGAAGAGGGTTTGGCAGTGGAGCATATGGACCACTGGAACCTGCATAGGACTCATGGGGGCTACGTGAGGAGTCTCGCACTGAGGATTCTCTTGCCAGGACTTGACCAGCTCTTGAAGGTTAGATGCCCTTGTACCCTGAGGTGTCAACCTGTCAGTTGCCTTTTCCCCATCATAGATGCCCAAAAGACCAGCTATTCTACCAAATGTCCAGCCAGACACCTCGACTGAAGCGGTGCGGCTGTCTTTGTAGACACGGAGTGTTATGAATGGAGTCCTGACCTTGATCTTCTCATTTTCTTTCATGATTACGACTTCACCTTGCACTTCCCTGGGCCCACTTACTGGATTTCCATTGACGGTAACAACGAAGTCAGGCTTGACCTCCACTGTAGCTCCAGCAGCCTTCAAAATGAAGTGTGGCAAATGGCCAGGCTGCTGATTTTGCATAATCAAGGAGTGAGTCTTGTACTGTGCAAGCAAGACTTTGCAGGGAGAATGAGGTACTCGCAGAACTACTCCATCAAAGGTGAGGATCTCTGATCCATCAACAACCATGGCTGTGTGATTGTAGGGTGGCAGAAGATAACGTGCATGGCGAGGAAGGAATTTATAATAAGCCCATACAATGTTATCGACTGGAGTGGGCATAAGAGCTTCAAACCACCATAATGCACGGTCAACAACTGGAGTTGGATTCATTGATACATAAGACAAAGCTTGAGGAAGTGAGTGCACTGGTCGACGAATAGGTAACTGAAGCTGGAAGTGGTTACCATCGATCTGAACAGGTACGAAGAGAGCTTTCTGCACAACATTCTTGATAACCTTATCTACACCCTTGAAAACCATTCGTTCCTATGAAAAAGAAAGGAAGGAGTTTTAATTGCAGTACCTCAAGTAGAATTAGACTTTTCCACCTTATGATTTCAATAACAACATTTGCATTAAAAATGTCCTACATTAATTGTTTTGGAAAACGAAAAGGTCCTCACAAAGTTCATGTCGTGGACGATCCAGTTAACAAGATGCCTGGGTTTCTTGTAGTGCATAAGATTACGTCTCTGCCTGTTAACGTCCTTTGCGAGAGTGTTCTTGATTTTCCTCCAGATCTGCTGCAATCCCTGGTACTCCTCTTGGTGTTCACTCCAGAGTGATTCAAAGTCAGATGCTATAGCCCTGCAGAAAGAACTCTCAACGAACTCATTCCACCATCGACGGAACACCTCAGGCATTTCACCAGTTTGCAGGCCACGAGCAGTTCCCATTACAACTGCAAAGAATATTGATGCAACATATATCAAAAGATCCTTAGAAGTTCATCCACATGCTATTATGAATAAAAAGATAAAATATACAGAATTAACTGCATCCATCATTCTAACTTATTCCATTATCTTTGTACGTTTATATATGCATTGACTTCCCATTTCCATTCCCACCATTAGGCCAAGCCACTTGCAAAAAGAAATGCATGAAAAATTGTCTTGGGTATTCCACTGTAAATGACGTAGCTTTGATTAAGCTACACTTCATTTGAATTTAGGTTTGAACATGACAAAACTGATTAGAAGTTTTCTCCATGAATGACTTACCTTCAGTGACTACTCTAGTTAATCCAGGGAATTCCTCTCGAATAGTTCTTATCATGTTGGATACAGATGATGATAAACTGCTTTGGAAGTGAGCATAATGAGACCAAACCTTTGAACATCCCTCAGCAATGTTAGAGAGAATGCCACCATGAAGCCATTCCCTGAGCTTCTCATATTTAGGAATGACTAAATCGTTTTCCAAATCAGAATAGATTCTCGAGGCTTCATTCTTAATTTCCCGCCATACCGAAGACATGTGACCAGAAGGTGATCCAGAGCCCTCTTGTAAAACTTCACTGCACAAAGAATCCATCCCGTTACCTGCAGATGAAACAAGCCTCCACCACATATCGCGTACAGTACTCTGGAAAATACATTTCATTATGTTTCTCTGGTACTTGATACAATTCTTCATGCTTGAGAAAATAGCAAATTTATGAAAATAAATTAAGAATTAACTATATCATTATACTAACCTTGATTTCATGTAGCTTATCACCTTCATACTTAGTTTCCAGCTTCATCATTGTGGGAGAAGTTAGCACTATACGAGCCATGCCAAGTGGTCTTTTCTCCATGGTTTGTGGGTTAGCTTCCAGAATACTGGCTTCGACGTTCTTCATTCCCTCTATACCGAGCTTAGTTATGTACATCTTGTCATCTTCGATGTTCTTCATTCCCTCTATACCGAGCTTAGTTATGTACATCTTGTCACTTCCATGTTTCTTTGTGGTCAATGATACAAATCCTGGCTTGCAAAGCTCAGAGTAGATGTCGTAAGTTCCAATGATGGACGACTTTGCCTTAGCTTCAGCTCGTACTCCATAACACCAAGGACTCTGATGAGGATGAAGTGCTACAGAAATGTCAATGGATTTTTGATTTTCATTCTCTATGATGAAGGAAGCAGCGGCACTTCTGGCAGTCCTCTTCTCATATCTTCCTGACATCCTGAAGGATGTAGGAGAAGAGTGAGTCTTGTGCAATTTAATATCAAATCCAACATTGCTTGGACCATAGGCTCCACGCACAATGACCTTGGGGTGATCCTTCAGTACCTGTCAAATAAGAAGTTTATGAATATATATAAGAGATATCATTTTAAAATCATATTTTTATTTAAAGAGAATATCAGTCATTAAAATTTTTATACAACTCACCTTTCCTTCAAGTTTTGCTTCAACGATGACAGTGTTTCGAGCATAAATGAGTGATTCTAACTTTCCAGTGATCTTATCTTCTGGTCTGAGGAAAATATCGAGCTCAACACTTCCAGAGACCTTCTGTTCCTCTCTTCTAAGCTGAATATCAATTCGACGGTCCCTCTCTAGTCCTGGATGGCTGACACGACCTTCATATCTGGATTCTCCACTCCAATCGGAATGAGATCGGCGGAAGGCAATCTCATATTTAGAATCACTTAAACCCTTATGAGGAACGAAGCTGCAATGGCAGTCAGCACAACTTGGGCCTGTGCAAGTATTGCATCCACATCCTCCTTCCATTGTACGAGAGGGTGACATCAGCAACAGGGAATAAGAATGGTGGTCATGATGTTTGTAGTGAGCACGGTAAAGAGCAGAACGCCGAGGGCTATCAGACATGGACGAAGAGCTAGAAGATATGAGGTGATCTATCGCCTTCAGGAGCTTAAGTACTTCTTCTAGGTTAAGTTCTACTTCGAACCCTTGTACTCCATGCTCAGGAGACAGTTTTAGTTTGTACATTGCACCATTTACAGGAGAGCCCATTTCAATGACCCACTTGGTACTGTATTCACCCTGTTGATTATTCAGCTGAAGTTTGGTCTTGATTGGTTGTGGGAGTGATGGACAGGTCACTTCAATCTGTAAAGTTTTAATGTTGTATTCACTTTCAGAGCAGTACTTTCATCAGAGTACTGGTTTTATATTAGAGATATTTATTATTTTGCAAAAAACGTCCGTGAAAAGGGCCAGTGGGGTACTGTCTAAATATATAAATGTTGTGATATTGGAAGTTCTTAAAAGAAAAATGTCTTTAACTCTGTAGTGAAGGTTGATTTTTTGCCTAAAATTATTGAAGTGATTCACATACTTGAGGGTATAGGGAATAAGAATAACTGTTCCACTATGAATATGATTGCTTAGTTTGTTATGTTATATAAAACAGAAATAATCTTTTACCTTTAATTCAGCTTCCCTTTGGCTAGGTGTCCAGCGATGCATTGCTTCTAAGTTTACTCTAGATTGTCGACCTTCTGGCCAAACAAGATCTGCTTTGGTCATCAGCCTCATGTTCTGTAGTCCTTCGCGCCACTCAAGAGAACTCTCGGAATTCCACTTATACTCTCTGTTTTCAGGTGTCCTGAAGGTTATGTCTGCCCCTACTTTTGGTCCTGATCCCTCTTTCTCCACCATTAAGATAGAATTCATTTTGTACATTTTTTGGTTGGGGTTTGTTACCTCTAGCATCAAGCTGTTCCTTCCAACAAACCAAGAGCGGATGTCACTGAGTTTCAGTTCAGCCTTGAATTGATGTTGTCTCTCTAAGTAGGCCCAGTTACCCCTGCAAAGAAAGAATATTTCAGCAACTGTAAGACGAAATAGGTGCAAAATTCCATGATCTCACAATCATTGCATGATTACGATAAACAGGAAAGTTATTGGGGCAGAAAATATATTTGCTCAAAAAACCTTTAAAAGTAACTCACTGGATGACACAGTCTCGTAGAGTTGAAAGTGGATTAACCATTTTGACTTCAGCCTTGATTTTCTTATTTGGGTTACGATCAGCGTCCCAAGCAAATTCGACGTTTGCTCTCTTGCCTTCGAAATCAACATCCAAGAAACCTTTCCTTCTCAGTGGGGAAGAGCTCTTTGGTCCTATCAGCTGGTTGACACTCAAGTGAAGGACTTTCTCACTGACAATGGCATTCATTGTCTTTTCTATCATGGATGGAATGAGCATCTTAAAGTCCAGATGGGTTTCCTGTCCATCTCGAGTCGCCATATTCCATTGCACAGTAATGAGATGTTCTTCTCTGTCTTTTAGTTCAAAGACAACGGCTTGTTTGCCATGCATCATTACAAGAGAGGTTGTGACTGTGTAGGGTTGGCTGCGAAGTAAAACAGTCCTCAATTCGGTCTTGAGGTGAGTGTTTTTAGATGAGAGCATTGCAGTGACTGGTCCTTCTACATGGAAAATAGGACTTTCTCCATACTTGGCCATTGCTCTGACTTGGTACTGAGAGCTTCCTTGGCCTGCTGCAGAGGCTTCGAGCATGACTTTCTTCATGCGCTCGGGAATCTCAAGCTGTGAATAAGGGAGCTGATTAGATTTACAATCTCAAAAACTTTACTTACTTCTTAGGCACTTCAGTTAAGGTAATGCTTTTATTTCAAAACAAAATGCGAGACTGTACATACCAAAAATTTGACTTGAGATGTCTCTCCCGACCGAATTAGCATCATTTCTAATTCAATAACCTTTCCACCTTCTTGGGAAGTCACTTGCCATTCAACTCCCATTTTACTTTCTTGGTTGTATAAAACAAAGTTTTTCTTGTATCTGGCATTTCCGATTTTAGCTGAAAAGTATTATTACAAATATCTTACTGGTTTGCCACAAAAGACACATTTCTTACAGCCTTTTCATTTATATAAAAAAATGATATCATGCAGACACTACTCGTAGTCTATGTAACACACCACCAATAAACCAATCATTTTAAATCAGGAAAAAGATATAGCAACAGACCCAAATACTTTGATAAAGAAATATACCTTCTATGTTAGATTTGAAGGTCATATCTCTGTATGAACTTCCTTCCATGACATGGTTGCCAATTATATCAATCTTTTCATTTCCTCGTTGACCAATCTTGAGAGTTGACTTGTACTGGGATTCACCTTCCTTTCTCATGAAAGAAACGATGTGCCAATTTCTATGTGCTACTTTAGTTTCGAATTTGCGCAGTCTTTGTGGAAGAGGTATTCTGCACCATTCATGATACCTCAGATCTCCGCTAACTGTCAAAAATATTACAGAAAACTATGAAGTTTTTAAACAAGAAAGTCAGTACTCCTACTACACGAAGTTTTCTCACCATGAAAAAATCTTAAAATTGTACTCTACAAAATAAGATAACAATAAAAACCATATGATATATTTACCTTCAAAGTTGAGTTGTACCCATTCTCTGATGGCAGCTAATGTATTCAATGCCATATCCAATTTAACCTCTTCTCCTTCACCATTCCATAAGAATTTAGCTTCCATGCCCTTCGTACTAGGATTGTACTGTCTGCTTTCACTGAAATAGGCAATCATCTCGACTTGTTTTTCTGACTGAGTCCACTTTCTCATCATATGGATGCTGATTCCTCCCAAACGTTCACATTCAAATGTTGCAGATATTTTCTTTTCCTCTCCTTCATTAGCTGATGTAATGATGGCAGTAGCTTTCTTAGGTGAGGAGGTTCCTGGAGTTTCTAGCTCAACTTTAATCACCTTCTTTCCTCCAGCATGTTCTTCTCTACCCTTTACAAGGAATCCTCTCATTCCAGATTCTGCCTTCTCTAAGACGACCTTGAAAATAGCAGGTGGACCAAGTGGAAGACCTTGACTACGGAAAATGTTTGGCATGTTGACGTCGTAGCAGAGTTTGAGTCCAAGAACTGGTTCCATTTTCGTTAAACAAGACTGAGTCTGGAATCGTGTGCTTTGTACAGAGGAAGGATGAACTTTGGTCTCCTGTTGACCCTTTACTCTCTTCATAAGGTAAGTTTCACTCTGTGCCTTCAGCAACTCCATTTTCTCTGGCATTTCTAATTCTACTTCAAAGCCTTGACCAGGTGTGTATTTAGCATTAATGCTTGCTCCATAGTTTGTGGCAATGTGATTCTTCATCTTAATTCCAGCACGAACAATGTGACAGTCATAACCTATAAATGCATCTATTTGAGTTGATAAACTTGGCAAGAACTTGACAACACCAGGAGTTCCAGAGGTGATTCCTCTGACGTGAGTTTCCATCTTAATTCCGGCCACAGCTGTTCCCTCCAGTTTAATTTTGATGGGTAATCCTTGAATTGTAGGCAAATGATTGTTCATGTAAAACTGAGCTGTTCTTACTGTATCGATGTTGGTGGTTGCTGCTCTGTTAATCATGTTGTCAAACTTATCAAATAAGTTATTGATAAGTTCGTCGATCTTGATATTTTTCATATTTCCTTCCCAAGATCCAAAGGCCATTTCTTGATTATTAATCCGAGCATAAATATCAGCTTTCTGCATGTGTCTGTTGCCATATAGTTTGTCAAAGAGATGAGAGATTTGGGACAAGTCAATAGACCTTCTCTGCCTGAATGAGCCTTCTAAACGTTCGCTTATCTTGCTAAGTGTCTCTTTGAGATCTTCCCAGATCTGTCTTGCTGGAGTTCTCTTGAAGTAACTGTGTGGCCCGAAAAGTTCTTCTATAATTGTCTCGAGTCCTTCAAAACGTGCTCCAATCTCTCCAATATTGAAGGGTGTTGCACCAAGGGCTGCTGTGAGATTAAGGTTAACCGAGCGAGGAACATAAGATCCTGGAGCATAAATGACATTAGACTCCACACCAGCACCTACGCCGAAGGTTGGTGCATAGTAAGACAGGTCGATATTTCGAGAATGGGTTCTCCAGTCTTTGGTGAAGTTAGAGGGAAGGACTATATTTTGAAGCCTAGATTTAAGATTTCCCTTGTATGTAGCAATAGATTCCTTAAGATTGTGGAGATGGCTCAGGATGAAACATCTCACTGCAAAGATAAATGTTAAATTCAGATTATTACTGGTTGGTTCTTCTGCAAAAGTTAGTATAGGAAGCATAGGCTATTTAATCAACAACACATTGTTACATTTCAGAAATGGCTTTTCTTACTTTACCTTGTGTGTTTTCTTCTAAAGTTATCTTTTCAGTAATCTTGCGTAGATCCTCATGTTTAGCACATTTAATTGCTGCAAGATATGATCCAATTCGAACTTCGGTTCTTTTTTTATGATCGAGAGCAACGTTAATGAGCTGTTTCATTATTGGGTGGATCTGGAAAATCAGTGCATTATGAGTTAAAAATCCTTCATTTGAACAATGCTTATAACCTTCATGATTTTTTTTATAAAAAATATATTAAAACGTAATCATAATTGAAATAATAGATAATCCAAGATCTCTGGGACTTACTTCCTGGTGACAGTGAACGTTCCTGAAGGTCTGGGTGGCTGCCCTGCGGATGCCTTTATCAGCTTCTGGGTTTTCTATGCACTGCAAGATTGGTCTGGCTATTTCAGAATTCATCACCCCCATATTGCCAAGGGACTTGAGTAGAGCAAGAGCGTGCTCTCTAGTTTCTTCATTTGGTGAGGCAGTGCACATTTGTCCTACTTTGCTGCTCAAAGTCTCAGCTAACTGTCTGACAGGAGCTTTTTCTTGGCATTTAGGATTTTGTCTGCAGTAAGTATGGACCATGGTGGCACCAGCTAAAGTGGTCCTTGGGAAACGCTGGAAATTTTCAAACAGAGGTTTCAAGGCTTCAATGGAGTGAATGCATGGTCGGGGCATGAAGTACATTGAAGCAGCATAAAGAGCAGCTCGACCTCCAGTAGCTTTTCCAGAAATCAACTCTTGCACCATAACCTTGACTGCTCCAGATTCGTAAACAAAAGCTAATCCGTCTAAGAACATGCTCTCCATCTTTTGACGTTGTTCACAGATTTGGCCACCACGGATCTTCTCGAGGGTTTGTGGGATTGCCTCTTCTGGTACACGTCGCAAGAAATGTAAAGCTTGGGCAAATTGAGATGCTGCATGTTCGTGGACTCCATGCTTCACCTTTTCGCATACTTGTTTGAGCATTTCGTCTAGTTTGGCCACCATTGATGGATCCTTCTTTAGTGTGTGCTGGTCATAACGAAGAGTCTTCCTGATGAAGCGGCTAGGCAGCTGAGAAACTGAAGGAGGAATCTGGTCAGTTTCTGACTGGAATCGTAAAACTGATTCTTGGTGGGCTTCAACGTACTTGTAAGAACCATAGGCTGGTTTTATGATATTCTTGTCCTTACAAGTAATGCTGGTGTAAATACCATTTGTAATTTCCTGTTTGCATTCAGAGAAGGATTCTTCCAAAGGCAAGGGAGTCTTCACCCACATTTTTCGTGTTTCAGCTCGGTTAGCGTAATGATCTTGGCAGAAGCGATGGTTTTTCAACTTGGTCACAACAACCTTTTCTCCCTCATGTTGCACTTCATACATAGTTGAACAGTTACCGATTATATCAGTCTGTGTAAAACAGGTAAAGTAAAGTTTGACTAGCACTATTGTTAGTGTCATATTACTCATACAAGTTTGATTATTTAAATTCATATTTCATAAAAGTATTTAATTCCATAGTATATTTTTATAATAAAACTAAATACTTAGCAAGTTTCAATCCTATTACTCATGATATCTTAATATAAATCCAAAGTCTTACCTCTGTGAAGTTAAGGCCTGAGTTGATGGTGGAGTTGGAGGGTAAGGTGTTCTGGAAAGCAGATGCAATGCCCTTTTTCAAGTTGATAGACCAAGTGTCATCATCAGGATGGCCACAGGCTGCTTTCACCCGTCCATCAATGATAGACACCACTAAGGGATATCTCTCAAGGAACCTGGCTTCAGCAGACCCTGAAAGTACAAAATAACCTTCACTGACCTCAAATCACAGGAGCAGAGTTCTCTCTATATTTCAGTGTCCCAAGACTTCAACTCAAAATATTAATTCAGTATGGTACCAAGGATTATAAGTACCCTACCTGAACCACCTCCAATGGAAGGGTTTTTCATGGTGATGGCCATATCACAAGGGGAGAGCCATGAAAGCTCGACCTGGGAGTTCCATTCCATTTCTGCATTGGCCCCTTCGACATCATTCAGGTGGATCCGGGACTTGCCAGTGTATGAGTAAACATAAGTCTTTTCAGGGGCGTAGAAGAGTTTGGGCGATCCGGCAACTGGGCATTCCTTTGAGCATAAGTTAGTCCCTGATGGCCAAGGAGCTGGACAAGAGTGACAAAGACAGTCATTAACATCCAATGACAATCGGAATTTTCTATTTAAAATCTCTTAAAGGAATTTTTAGGAATAAGGGAAATTAACCAGCAGTTGCCACTTTGCGTCATATAATGGTACACTCTTTCATCAAAATAGAAGATAATGTAGTTGTAATGATTATGTATAGGCGCTTCCTCAATGCATATCGTTGAATACCATTGGTTATGGTATTTTTTACTTATTATTTTGAACTCTCATGATATTGGAGTCAAATATAAAAGAATTGTTAACTCATTATAAATTCCTAAGCTTTTTATACTTAATAATAACTTCCGAAATCAAGTGAAACAGAATTTCTGAGATCTATATTTATAAATCCTATCTAGTTAATTCCTGTCAAATCCTAACTGAAAATCTGGAATAAACAGCTGACAATAATTACCAGCTGAAGCCGTCGCCACAATGGCAAGAACGAGAAAGGCTGCGGAGGAGGTCATGGTGGCAGGAGGTTGTCACCACAACTACTGATCAGTACCTTGCTCAAGCCAGTTTTATACTTCCCTGGGAATGTGTACCTTGGACCGTCTGCTTTGGCATTCAATCGAGAATTTCTTAACCAGATGTGGTCACCAAGTTCATTGCATGACTTGGTTTGGTGATAAGGATTATCAGTCAAATGCAGGGAGTTCATGCACCCTTGCTGTTTCAGCTGATTGGGCTATGCTGATCAAGGTCTGGATGTGATTATTGTGAGGCTTAAGAACTTTAATCATGATGTGTCTGGTTTTCGTGGGTAAAAATTTTTACCCATGGGTGTTTATTGTCTGACTTAACTCATTGTCTCATTTCAAACAGCAAGACGAGGCTCTAAAAACACTATTAAACGTTCATGGAGGCCCAACCAAACTCACTTGTTTTGGTATCAACTCACAAACCTTTTTATTGATAGGATTTGCCAAATATATTCTGTGGAAATTAATTCTAAAATGGGTTTTGTTTTCATGACTTTGCTTCTTTGCTTCAAAGGTCAAGTTCTGGCATTCGTTCATTGCTCCTGTGACCTATGATTACACCATCGTCCTTTTAAAAGTGTATTTTCTGATTAACCATCTGAGTGACTGGTAAACTAGGTTCACAGATACGAATCAATATGGAAAAGATATTCAATCTTTATAATGCCTAGTGCTCTACATCCAATAATTATTATTATTATTATATTCAGAAGATGAACCTTATACATAGGGAACTAGCCCACCAAAGTGTCCATTGACTTAAAATTCAAGCTTTCAAAGATATGATGTTCATTAGAAAGAAGTAACAGAAGGGGAAAGGAAATATAAAGAGGAGAGATCAATCCTCAAAAAAGTAGTGTTTACCCACTGTGGACACCTGATGTTCTTTACATCATAAATGAAACATGAAAGCTATTGACAAACAGCTGCTCCTGGTAGGAGCACTAGATTTTCATATTTGAAACAATGGTAATTTGCAAATGGATGTTTGCTCTCTGGCTTGAATGTAAGTTGAGCAAATATTTTCTCTTCAGAATTGTGCTGCTTACACAATTTCATTTTAATGTTTTTGACGCTGCTAGTTTGCTTGCAACGAAAACATTTACTTCAAATCGTGTGGTTACACTCCTAGCAAAGCAGTTCCGAAAAGTGTTCTCTCTCTTATGAACACTACTTTATTCTCAACAGAGTAGTCCTGAAAACTGCTGTCTCTCTTATGAGCACTACTTCACTCTCAACAAAGTAAACACCGAAAACTACCACCGAATCTCTCGAACACTACTTCACTCTTAACAAAGTAGTTCTGAATACTTCTTGTTTTCGATTTTCATGGAATTCCAGTTCTTTTCCCTTTTACCACCAACAAAGAAAATTTATTTTCTTATTTGGTCTGTTTGTTTGGCTGTTAGGAGGATTGCGCAAAAGGTTACGGATGGATGCTTAGAAAATATTTTACATTGAAAATCCCTCATGACGGGCGACAGGTGAACCGATTTCATGAGAGGCAGGAAAGTAACTTCTGGTAGATATAGGAATCCAACTTCTAGCAAGATGAAGCCTTTTTGAAGGTAGACTGCTCAGCTTTAGCAGAAATTTGCTTTAGTTCACTTGCTATGAAATTTATTGTCAAATTTATTTCCTGAACATGGATCAGGACAGTAATATTGTGTGATTTTGTGTCCTAAATCTTTACAGCACAGATCTTTATGGATCGTTACCAACCGTTGTTGACCAGTAGTATGGGATTTTAGTCTTGGCTTTATGTTTCTGATCTTTATACATTTCCTTTTGCACTTTATGACCTTCGTTTTCTTTAACAACACCAATCTGTTTCAGGATCACAGTGCAGCCTTAGTGACTGCTGAGAAGGATGGTAGTGACAGCAGTGGTATTAGCAGTAATAGTAATAGTTTCATACGGTTTCTTTTGAGGGAATAAGAGGTACTTTCTTCTTATTACTTCATTGCTTCGAGACTTTTATCAATGTATATTTTTGGGGGCAAAAAAGGCTTTGGTATTGCGCTATGTTCTCAGGATCTAAGTAAATCACTAGACTGAAGGTACGGTCAATTTAATTCAGCATTCAATTAATAGAACAGGCAGTTTAATGCAGCATTCCACTGATGGTACAAGAATTCTCTTTGTGTGAAGCATTTCTGGACCAAGGATGATATTTTTGGCTTGTTCTTTATGACAAATGTGCTTTACAGCAACTACAACAATAATGACAATGGAGAAACAAAACCACAGTTGTGTTTATGTACATATATTTAAAGATAAATCTGTACAGGAAGCCTTCAGGAAACTGTTCGATTCCCCTTTTTCAATCACTGCTTATATACATATATATATATATAACTGCAGATTTGTTTATCACTTTAAAGCCACTGTAGGTCTGGTGTTCGTTGCATCTGAAAAGTCGACCAGAGCCAGTGTTTTGATTCTAAATTTGACAGTTAGAAAACAAAGGGCATGCAAGGAGGAGTATTCGTATAACTTCACAATTCATTATAAGTTGAATAACGGCCTATACTTTGACTGACAGGTGTATTACCTTTGCGTGATTGCATTCCTTATCACAGCTTCTCAGACGCACTTCGTTTATCACACCCTCCCAGACAAACTACACAAATTGCTGAATACTACATTGCAAGATAAGAAAGTGCCATCATAAAAATGAGCCTTGTAAAAAGAATATCAGCTTTTTCCATTGTTATCTGTCAAGGGGACTAGTCGAAAGTCAGTGCCCATTTGTGGGTATATAAGGAGCTTCCACAGTGAGTCAGATTCAGAAGTTGTGGTGCCAACTATCTGCTGTCACCATGACCTCCTCAGCCTTCCTGGTTTTCGCCATTTTGGCGACTGCCTCAGCTGGTAATTATTCTTTGTTTACTTACAAATTTAATTAAGCTCTACGAATGTTACACCAAATTTAGTGAATAGTCTTAGTATTTTGTAACATGGAAACTATTTTATATTTGAATTTAACTACTAGAGATTTTCTAATAAGTAACAAACGCTGCATAGAGGTGAGTTTGATTACAGAGAGCACTTATAGATTGTTAATAATCAAGTTGGTGACATTTTAAATTATCATTAATGCAAATTTTATTACCCTCTAGGTCCATTCAAAGGGTGATACGCTATTCAAAATAAAAACTAGTAACTTACCTCGTCAATATCGTAAATGTTCACACTTTAAATGTGAAATTACAAAGGACCTTTATTATGCAAAAATTTGTATGTTTCGTCTCTGATAGCTTCCTTTTCACCAGCTCCTTGGCCATCAGGAACTAACTTATGCTCAAAGGAATGCCCAATTGCTGGATCGCCCAAACTCTTCTATGCCCCTGAAAAGACTTATGTTTACTCATACACTGGCAAGTCCCAGATCCACCTGAGGGATGTTGAAGGGGCCAACGTAGACATGGAATGGAACTCCCAGGTCGAGCTTTCGTGGCTCTCCCCCTGTGATATGGCCATCACCATGAAGAATCCTTCCATTGGAGGTGGTTCAGGTAGGGTACTTAAAACCCTTGGTATTAAACTGAATTCTTATTTTGAGCTGAAATCTTGGGACACTGAAATATGGAGGGAACTCTGCACCTGTAATTTGAGGTCAGTGAAGGTTAATTTGTACTTTCAGGGTCTGCTGAAGCCAGGTTCCTCGAGAGATATCCCTTAGTGGTGTCTATCATTGATGGACGGGTGAAAGCAGCCTGTGGCCATCCTGATGATGACACTTGGTCTATCAACTTGAAAAAGGGCATTGCATCAGCTTTCCAGAACACCTTACCCTCCAACTCCACCATCAACTCAGGCCTTAACTTCACAGAGGTGAGGATAATGATAATGAGATAAAAAGGATTTTAATTTTTTGAATAATTATTTCTAATAAAAATATTCTATGGAATTAAACAGATCTTATTTTTATATGGAATATGAATGAAAAAATTAACTTTTATAAATCAAAGCATCTTAATATACATTTTTCCTATTTTTAAACAGACTGATATAATTGGTAACTGTTCAACTATGTATGAAGTGCAACATGAGGGAGAAAAGGTTGTTGTGACCAAGTTGAAAAACCATCGCTTCTGCCAAGATCATTACGCTAACCGAGCTGAGACACCAAAAGCTTGGCTGAAGGCTCCTTTGCCTATGGAAGAATCCTACTCTGAATGCAAACAGGAAATTACAAATGGTATTTACACCAGCATTACTTGTAAGGACAAGAATGTCATAAAACCAGCCTATGGTTCTTACAAGTACGTTGAAGCCCACCAAGAATCAGTTTTACGATTCCAGTCAGAAACAGACCAGATTCCTCCTTCAGTTTCTCAGCTGCCTAGCCGCTTCATCAGGAAGACTCTTCGTTATGACCAGCACACACTAAAGAAGGATCCATCAATGGTGGCCAAACTTGACGAAATGCTCAAACAAGTATGCGAAAAGGTGAAGCACGGAGTCCACGAACATGCAGCATCTCAATTTGCCCAAGCCTTACATTTCTTGCGCCGTGTACCAGAAGAGGCAATCCCACAAACCCTCGAGAAGATCCGTGGTGGCCAAATCTGTGAACAACGTCAAAAGATGGAGAGCATGTTCTTAGACGGATTAGCTTTTGTTTACGAATCTGGAGCAGTCAAGGTTATGGTGCAAGAGTTGATTTCTGGAAAAGCTACTGGAGGTCGAGCTGCTCTTTATGCTGCTTCAATGTACTTCATGCCCCGACCATGCATTCACTCCATTGAAGCCTTGAAACCTCTGTTTGAAAATTTCCAGCGTTTCCCAAGGACCACTTTAGCTGGTGCCACCATGGTCCATACTTACTGCAGACAAAATCCTAAATGCCAAGAAAAAGCTCCTGTCAGACAGTTAGCTGAGACTTTAAGCAGCAAAGTAGGACAAATGTGCACTGCCTCACCAAATGAAGAAACTAGAGAGCATGCTCTTGCTCTACTCAAGTCCCTTGGCAATATGGGGGTGATGAATTCTGAAATAGCCAGACCAATCTTGCAGTGCATAGAAAACCCAGAAGCTGATAAAGGCATCCGCAGGGCAGCCACCCAGACCTTCAGGAACGTTCACTGTCACCAGGAAGTAAGTCCCAGAGATCTTGGATTATCTATTATTTCAATTATGATTACGTTTTAATATATTTATTATAAAACAAATCATGAAGGTTATAAGTTGTTCAAATGAAGGATATTTAACTCATAATGCTCTGATTTTCCAGATCCACCCAATAATGAAACAGCTCATTAACGTTGCTCTCGATCATAAAAAGCGAACCGAAGTTCGAATTGGATCATATCTTGCAGCAATTAAATGTGCTAAACATGAAGAACTGCACAAGATTACTGAAAAAATAGCTAAGGAAGAAAATACACAAGGCAAGACAAATATTATTTCTGAGTTCGAATATGATACTATTGACGTTATTTACTCTTTCTATATTAACTCTTGTAAGTAATGCAAGCTTTAATTAATCTAAATTTAACATTTATCTTTACAGTGAGAAGTTTCATCTTAAGCCATCTGCACAATATCAAGGAATCAACTGTCCCTTACAAGGCAAATCTCAAATCTAGGCTTCAAAATATAGTCCTTCCCTCTAACTTCACCAAAGACTGGCGAAAGCACTCTCGCAATATCGACCTGTCTTACTATGCACCAACCTTTGGCGTAGGTGCTGGTGTGGAGTCTAATGTCATTTATGCTCCAGGATCTTATGTTCCTCGCTCGGTTAACCTTAATCTCACAGCAGCCCTTGGTGCAACACCTTTCAATATTGGAGAGATTGGAGCACGTTTTGAAGGACTCGAGACAATTATAGAAGAACTTTTCGGGCCACACAGTTACTTCAAGAGAACTCCAGCAAGACAGATCTGGGAAGATCTCAAAGAGACACTTAGCAAGATAAGCGAACGTTTAGAAGGCTCATTCAGGCAGAGAAGGTCTATTGACTTGTCCCAAATCTCTCATCTCTTTGACAAACTATATGGCAACAGACACATGCAGAAAGCTGATATTTATGCTCGGATTAATAATCAAGAAATGGCCTTTGGATCTTGGGAAGGAAATATGAAAAATATCAAGATCGACGAACTTATCAATAACTTATTTGATAAGTTTGACAACATGATTAACAGAGCAGCAACCACCAACATCGATACAGTAAGAACAGCTCAGTTTTACATGAACAATCATTTGCCTACAATTCAAGGATTACCCATCAAAATTAAACTGGAGGGAACAGCTGTGGCCGGAATTAAGATGGAAACTCACGTCAGAGGACTCACCTCTGGAACTCCTGGTGTTGTCAAGTTCTTGCCAAGTTTATCAACTCAAATAGATGCATTTATAGGTTATGACTGTCACATTGTTCGTGCTGGAATTAAGATGAAGAATCACATTGCCACAAACTATGGAGCAAGCATTAATGCTAAATACACACCTGGTCAAGGCTTTGAAGTAGAATTAGAAATGCCAGAGAAAATGGAGTTGCTGAAGGCACAGAGTGAAACTTACCTTATGAAGAGAGTAAAGGGTCAACAGGAGACCAAAGTTCATCCTTCCTCTGTACAAAGCACACGATTCCAGACTCAGTCTTGTGTAACGAAAATGGAACCAGTTCTTGGACTCAAACTCTGCTACAACGTCAACATGCCAAACATTTTCCGTAGTCAAGGTCTTCCACTTGGTCCTCCTGCTATTTTCAAGGTCGTCTTAGAGAAGGCGGAATCTGGAATGAGAGGATTCCTTGTAAAGGGCAGAGAAGAACATGTTGGAGGAAAGAAGGTGATTAAAGTCGAGCTAGAAACTCCAGGAACCTCCTCACCTAAGAAAGCTACTGCCATCATTACATCAGCTAATGAAGGAGAGGAAAAGAAAATATCTGCAACATTTGAATGTGAACGTTTGGGAGGAATCAGCATCCATATGATGAGAAAGTGGACTCAGTCAGAAAAACAAGTCGAGATGATTGCCTATTTCAGTGAAAGCAAACAGTACAATCCTAGTACGAAGGGCATGGAAGCTAAATTCTTATGGAATGGTGAAGGGGAAGAGGTTAAATTGGATATGGCATTGAATACATTAGCTGCCATCAGAGAATGGGTACAACTCAACTTTGAAGGTAAATATATCATATGGTTTTTATTGTTATCCTATTTTGTAGAGTACAATTTTAAGATTTTTTCATGGTAAGACAACTTCGTGTAGTAGGAGTACTGACTTTCTTGTTGAAAAACTTCATAGTTTTCTGTAATATTCTTGACAGTTAGCGGAGACCTGAGGTATCATGAATGGTGCAGAATACCTCTTCCACAAAGACTGCGCAAATTCGAAACTAACGTAGCACTTAGAAATTGGCACATCATTTCTTTTGTGAGAAAGGAGGGCGAATCCCAGTACAAGTCAACTCTCAAGATTGGTCAACGAGGAAATGAAAAGGTTGATATAATTGGCAACCATGTAATGGAAGGAAGTTCATACAGAGAAATGACCTTCAAATCTAACATAGAAGGTATATTTTTTTTATCAAAGTATTTGGGTCTGTTGCTATATGTTTTCCTTTTATAAAATCATTGGTTTTTTGGTAGTGTGATACATAAACTACGAGTAGTATCTGCATAATGTTATTGCTATAAGGTATGTTTCTTGTAGGAAACCAGTGAGAGATTTGTAATATATACTTTTCAGCTAAAATTGGAAATGCCAGGTACAAGAAAAACTTTGTTTTATACAACCAAGAAAGTAAAATGGGAGTTGAATGGCAAGTGGCTTCCCAAGAAGGTGGAAAGGTTATTGAATTAGAGATGATACTAATTCGGTCAGGTGAATCATCCCAAGTCAAATTTTTGGTATGTACAGTCTTGCATTTTGTTTTGAAATAAAAATGTTACCTTAACTGTAGTACCTAACAAGTAAGAAAGGTTTTTGAGATTGTAAATCGGATTAATTCCCATATTCACAGCTTGATATTCCCGAACGCATGAAGAAAGTCATGCTCGAAGCCTCTGCAGCAGGCCAAGGAAGCTCTCAGTTCCAAGTCAGAGCAATGGCCAAGTATGGAGAAAGTCCTATTTTCCATGTAGAAGGACCAGTCACCGCAATGCTCTCATCTAAAAACACTCACCTCAAGACCGAATTGAGGACTGTTTTACTTCGCAGCCAACCCTACACAGTCACAACCTCTCTTGTAATGATGCATGGCAAACAAGCCGTTGTCTTTGAACTAAAAGACAGAGAAGAACATCTCATTACTGTGCAATGGAATATGGCGACTCGAGATGGACAGGAAACCCATCTGGACTTTAAGATGCTCATTCCATCCATGATAGAAAAGACAATGAATGCCATTGTCAGTGAGAAAGTCTTTCACTTGAGTGTCAACCAGCTGATAGGACCAAAGAGCTCTTCCCCACTGAGAAGGAAAGGTTTCTTGGATGTTGATTTCGAAGGCAAGAAAGCAAACGTCGAATTTGCTTGGGACGCTGATCGTAACCCAAATAAGAAAATCAAGGCTGAAGTCAAAATGGTAAATCCACTTTCAACTCTACGAGACTGTGTCATCCAGTGAGTTATTTTCAAAGGTTTTCTGGTCAAATATGTTTTCTGTCCCAATAACTTTCCTGTTAATCTTATTCATGCAATGATAGGGGGATAATTAAATTTCGAACTATTTTTAGCTTCGAGAATTTGAAACATTCTTTCTTTACAGGGGTAACTGGGCCTACTTAGAGAGACAACATCAATTCAAGGCTGAACTGAAACTCAGTGACATCCGCTCTTGGTTTGTTGGAAGGAACAGCTTGATGCTAGAGGTAACAAACCCCAACCAAAAAATGTACAAAATGAATTCTATCTTAATGGTGGAGAAAGAGGGATCAGGACCAAAAGTAGGGGCAGACATAACCTTCAGGACACCTGAAAACAGAGAGTATAAGTGGAATTCCGAGAGTTCTCTTGAGTGGCGCGAAGGACTACAGAACATGAGGCTGATGACCAAAGCAGATCTTGTTTTGCCAGAAGGTCGACAATCTAGAGTAAACTTAGAAGCAATGCATCGCTGGACACCTAGCCAAAGGGAAGCTGAATTAAAGGTAAAAGGTTATTTCTGTTTTATATAATATAACAAACTAAACAATCATATTCATACTGGAACAACTATCTTATTCCCTAGACCATCAAGTATGTGGAAAGAGGAGTATTCATAGTTAATCTCCTTTAAATCATTTTATACAAGTAAAGGAAAAGATTCTTTTACACACAATCACTTCAGTCACTTTAGGCAAAAAATCGACCTTCACTATAGTGTTAAAGAGATTTTTTTGTTAAGAAGCACCAGTATATAAACATTTATATGTTTTTACTAATATGAGAAATGTATTTAGACAGTACCCCACTGGCCATTTTCATGGAATTTTTTTTTACAAAATAATAGATATCTCTAATGTAAAACCAATACTATGTACTATGATGAAGCTACTGATCTGAAAGGGAATAAAACATCAAAACTTTACAGATTGAAGTGACCTGCCCATCACTCCCACAACCAATCAAGACCAAACTTCAGCTGAATAATCAACAGGGTGAATACAGTACCAAGTGGGTCATTGAAATGGGCTCTCCAGTAAATGGTGCAATGTACAAACTAAAATTGTCTCCTGAGCATGGAGTACAAGGGTTCGAAGTAGAACTTAACCTAGAAGAAGTACTTAAGCTCCTGAAGGCGATAGATCACCTCATATCTTCTAGCTCTTTGTCCATGTCTGATAGCCCTCGGCATTCTGCTCTTTACCGTGCTCACTACAAACATCATGACCACCATTCTTATTCCCTGTTGCTGATGTCACCCTCTCGTACAATGGAAGGAGGATGCAGCTGTAATCACTGCATTGGCATGCCTTGTGCAGAATGCCACTGTAAATTTGTTCCTCACAAAGGTTTAAGTGATTCCAAATATGAGATTGCCTTCCGCCGATCTCATTCCGATTGGAGTGGAGAATCCAGATATGAAGGTCGTGTCAGCCATCCAGGACTAGAGAGGGACCGTCGAATTGATATTCAGCTTAGAAGAGAGGAACAGAAGGTCACAGGAAGTGTTGAGCTCGATATTTTCCTCAGACCAGAAGATAAGATCACTGGAAAGTTAGAATCACTCATTTATGCTCGAAACACTGTCATCGTTGAAGCAAAACTTGAAGGAAAGGTGAGTTGTATAAAAACCTTTATCCATTGACATTTATTTTGTTTAAGTAAAAATATACTTTTCAAATGAGGTGTCCTTTATATATATTGATAAACTATTTATTTGGCAGATACTGAAGGATCACCCCAAGGTCATTGTACGTGGAGCCTATGGTCCAAGCAATGTTGGATTTGATATTAAATTGCACAAGACTCACTCTTCTCCTACATCCTTCAGAATGTCAGGAAGATATGAGAAGAGGAATGGCAGAAATGCCGCTGCTTCCTTCATCATAGAGAATGAAAATCAAAAAACCATTGACATTTCTGTAGCACTTCATCCTCATCAGAGTCCTTGGTGTTATGGAGTACGAGCTGAAGCTAAGGCAAAGTCGTCTATCATTGGAACTTACGACATCTATTCTGAGCTTTGCAAGCCAGGATTTGTATCATTGACCACAAAGAAACATGGAAGTGACAAGATGTACATAACTAAGCTCGGTATAGAAGGAATGAAGAACATCGAAGCCAGTATTTTGGAAGCTAACCCACAAACCATGGAGAAAAGACCACTTGGCATGGCTCGTATAGTGCTAACTTCTCCCACAATGATGAAGCTGGAAACTAAGTATGAAGGTGATAAGCTACATGAAATCAAGGTTAGTATAATGATATAGTTAATTCTGAATTTAATCAGTATTCATAAATTTGCTATTTTCTCAAGCATGAAGAATTGTATCAAGTACCAGAGAAACATAATGAAATGTATTTTCCAGAGTACTGTACGCGATATGTGGTGGAGGCTTGTTTCATCTGCAGGTAACGGGATGGATTCTTTGTGCAGTGAAGTTTTACAAGAGGGCTCTGGATCACCTTCTGGTCACATGTCTTCGGTATGGCGGGAAATTAAGAATGAAGCCTCGAGAATCTATTCTGATTTGGAAAACGATTTAGTCATTCCTAAATATGAGAAGCTTAGGGAATGGCTTCATGGTGGCATTCTCTCTAACATTGCTGAGGGATGTTCAAAGGTTTGGTCTCATTATGCTCACTTCCAAAGCAGTTTATCATCATCTGTATCCAACATGATAAGAACTATTCGAGAGGAATTCCCTGGATTAACTAGAGTAGTCACTGAAGGTGCGTCATTCATGGAAAAAACTAGTTATCAGTTTTGTCATGTTCAATCCTAAATCCAAAATGAAGTATAGTTTCATCAAAGCCACTTCATTCACAGTGGAATATTTGAAGACAATTATTCATACATTTCCTTATGCAAATGGCTTTGTCTAATGGTGAGAATGGAAATGCTAAGTCAATACATATAAACATAGAAAGATAATATAATAAGTTAGAATGATGTATGTAGTTAATTCTGTATATTTTATCTTTTTATTTATAAGAGCATTTTGATGAACTACTAAGGAGCTTTTGATATATGTTGCATCGATATTCTTTGCAGTTGTAATGGGAACTGCTCGTGGCCTGCAAACTGGTGAAATGCCTGAGGTGTTCCGTCGATGGTGGAACGATTTCCTTGAGAGTTCTTTCTGCAGGGCTATAGCATCTGACTTTGAATCACTCTGGAGTGAACACCAAGAGGAGTACCAGGGATTGCAGCAGATCTGGAGGAAAATCAAGAACGCTCTCGCAAAGGACGTTAACAGGCAGAGACGTAATCTTATGCACTATAAGAAACCCAGACATCTTGTTAACTGGATCATCCATGAAATGAACTTTGTAAGGACGCTTTCTTTTTCCAAAACAATTAATGTAGGACATTTTAAATGCAAATGTTGATATTGAAATTATAAGCTGGAAAAGTCTAATTCTACTTGAGGTACTGCAATTAAAACTCCTTCCTTTCTTTTTCATAGGAACGAATGGTTTTCAAGGGTGTAGATAAGGTTATCAAGAATGTTGTGCAGAAAGCTCTCTTCGTACCTGTTCAGATCGATGGTAACCACTTCCAGCTTCAGTTACCTATTCGTCGACCAGTGCACTCACTTCCTCAAGCTTTGTCTTATGTATCAATGAATCCAACTCCAGTTGTTGACCGTGCATTATGGTGGTTTGAAGCTCTTATGCCCACTCCAGTTGATAATATTGTATGGGCTTATTATAAATTCCTTCCTCGCCATGCACGTTATCTTCTGCCACCCTACAATCATACAGCGATGGTTGTTGATGGATCAGAGATCCTCACCTTTGATGGAGTAGTTCTGCGAGTACCTCATTCTCCCTGCAAAGTCTTGCTTGCACAGTACAAGACTCACTCCTTGATTATGCAAAATCAGCAGCCTGGCCATTTGCCACACTTCATTTTGAAGGCTGCTGGAGCGACAGTGGAGGTCAAGCCTGACTTCGTTGTTACCGTCAATGGAAATCCAGTAAGTGGGCCCAGGGAAGTGCAAGGTGAAGTCGTAATCATGAAAGAAAATGAGAAGATCAAGGTCAGGACTCCATTCATAACACTCCGTGTCTACAGAGACAGCCACACTGCTTCAGTCGAGGTCTCTGGCTGGACATTTGGTAGAATAGCTGGTCTTTTGGGCATCTATGATGGGGAAAAGGCAACTGACAGGTTGACACCTCAGGGTACAAGGGCATCTAACCTGCAAGAGCTGGTTAAGTCCTGGCAGGAGAATCCCCAGTGCGAGACTCCTCATGTTGCTCCTGTTAGTCCTATGCAGGTTCCAGTGGTCCATATGCTCCACTGCCAAACCCTCTTCGGAGTTCGATCTCGCTGCAACCCAATCGTCCGCATAGAACCTTTCAAGAAGATGTGCTTAGGAAGTGGAAATGCTTGTCATGTTGCTAAGGCCTATCGTGCTATGTGCGAAACCAAAGGTGTTAAGGAGATCTTCCCTCTAGGATGCTAAGTCTCATGCTTTTCCACAGAACTGACCGTGTAAATAAGTGACAAGCCTAACGACCTCGTTTCTTAGCTTTTAAGGAATGCATGGAAATAACACAAAAATAATTATATGCTGAAACGATAATAAATATGAGCAACATAACAATAATTTCATTTATATCCTAATTCGTTTTCAAATCATTGTATTACATCATCACTAAACTATCGTTGTTTTTACCAACAACACACTTCTACGCAATGGGAGCTTACATGAGTTTTCATTCTATTTATTGGAAAGTAAATTACTACCAAATTTAAAAAAAGTTATGCCATATTTTACACTCGTTTTTGGTTCCTTTCCTCATTCTATGAACATATGATAGCTCCTATCATTCCCTATTCTATTTATTGTATTGTATTGTCTGTAATGATTGTTTTCTTCTATTACAGAGATAGTGAGAGATGTTGATAGATTGCTTTTATAATTTTATAGGTCTCCCTTCTCTTATAAGTAACTCAACAATTAAAATTGTTGGTAGTTTTCGGAAAAAGTAATTCTTACTAATTTAAGCATGTTCTATCTGAAACATCTAAAACTGGGAATACTTCTAAATCTCTAAGCCAGGGAGTATTTGAATCAGGTTTGATGCAGTGTCAAGGTGACAACGGGTCACACAGGCACGGGGCTTGCTGGAAAGTGGTGAAGTTCCTAAGGAGTAGGTGGAAGGTTGAAAATGCAGCACACTGCTACATCTGGGGATATCGTCCAAAAAGTCGAATACCTTCAGTTTTAAGGTTTTAGTTTCCAATACTACTGAAATATCTGAAATATCAGTTTGTTCTGCTCTAATCGTCTTACAGAACACTGGACGCCCCTGGAAGTTGGTGCTCTTCCATACCCTTCAATTGTTGAAGTTTGATTCGATTTATGGGACGTAGGCTCTCATGCCAAGCACCGGGGTACTGTCAACCATTCAGTGCTCATGATAATGTACAAGAGGAAACTGGGAATAGGGATAGGGTAATAGCCTCGAAAGTGGATACAGCTAGGGGCCAAAGAGATGCTAGAAACATCCTTTAGTACCGGCTACATTGTGACAGAGTAAAAAGCTCAAAAGTAGATGCAGCTAGTGTCTGAAAAGACGCTGCAAACACCCCGAACTACTGCTTACGTTGCATCATGTGAGGTGCAGTGACGGGAGAAACCCAGCACTACAGGGGAATAGTTGAGGTTGACACCACAGGCTGCTATGTCACAAAGCGAGTGAAGAGGACAAGAAAGAAGAAAAGGAACTGTTGTGAACCCAGTGACGTCTCCGCACAAGGATGTCTCCCTTCAGAGAATGTAATTGCGTGCTTGAAAGTGCTAAGGCTGCGGTTTCACTTTCTTCAAATTGTGGTGCTCAAGGGATCTGGGACTGACCTGATTTAATGCGCTGATGCACTGCAATATTAAGGCAAAACAAATCCTCCCCTATATAATTAAAGTCTGAAGAAGAAAACCATGTGAGAAAAGAACTACGGATAAACTAAACGGGAAAATAATTAGACACATTGATAGATATAGGACTGGCAAGCATGAGAAACAGTAGCGAGACGACAAAGAACATCAGAAAACTCAGCACAGTCCTCAAGATCAAGGTTCAGAAGGAAGGTTTTCGTTGTGCACCCATCTGGACTCTGGTAGAACTCAACCCAGAACTCAAAATGCTATCAAGATACAACTGAAAGGCCCCGATGGACCTTGTGACAACACTGAATTCACAAAGCAGCTCCGGCTTATGCTACTTGACCACAAAGGGCCAAGGCCAAACTCCACTTAGCTATGAGTCATCTGGCTCAGGTTCAGTGCATGGAGGTCCGAAGGATGATGAATGTGGTCGAACGCCTCATTCGTTCATTCAAGTTTGTTGCTAGAAAAGAATTCTAATAATATAATAGTAATAATAATAATAAGGAACCTGGAAAAACCGGATGCCGAAGTAGCTCCAGGACTCATACAGAAGAGTGTGCTCCTAGAAACAGCACACATAGTTAGAAAAGTTACAGACTCCTAAGGAGGCAGGATGCAACCTGGAATCCCCCCCACACTATAAAAACCACCCACTCAAATAGGTTGACTGTGATAGACCCCCCCTCCTCCCGCTCCCCCAAATAATAATAATAATGTAAGAAAAGACGATTTCAGGGAATTCTGAGATGGAAACCAAAGTCTACGATGAAGAAACAAAAATGTATTAACGGATACTTGATTGAGTTTCAAAATCACTAACTTTTTATACATGAAAGCACAAAGGCAATACAATAGGAAAGATTATATATATAGATATATTATATATTATATATATATATATAGGTTAAAAAATCACAGTAGATGCACGTATCTTCATTAAATAAGTGAATACCACAGGAAAATGATAGTCAGAAATCCAAGCGCTTTCGTCTTTACTAAGACATTGTCAACGAACGAATGAAGTACAATTGGAGAGAAAGTTATCAGGAAAAAAACAGATGAAAAATTCTAGATGGTTAATTGTCAAAAGGGTAAAAGTTAAAGAGATAATCCAGGATTATCGGGTATCACACGGTCACAAACCAAAACATAATTTATATAACCCTAACAGAAACTACTAAGTATCCGTACAGTCCAAAACATGTAAAAACTGAATATATTAATTTTGTTGCTTATATTTACCTACAACTTTTTTCATTATGAATGGATCAGGTTTAAATAAACCAAGACTTAAATTTAGAACATTTCCATTATTTGACTTGATGAAACAAGATTCAATGATATTCCTTTTAACTGTGTCATTACTTGGGATTAAGGCTCTTGCTTGACTCCAGTTAATAGGATAATCTAAATCTCTCATATGCAAGAATAATGCATTCGATATTTGCCCAGTTCTCACAGAATATTGGTGCTGTTTGAGGGGTTGTGAAAGAGATTTTCCGGTCTGTCCGTAATAGACTTTATCACACTTTTTGCAAGGAATTTCATATATGCAGCCTGGAAGATCTTTAGGAGAATTCGTTATTACTAAACTCTTGACATTAATATTACTGAAAACATTTATGTTAATAAGCTTTAAAATTCTAGGAATATCTAAAAACCTTCCATCATAGGGTAATTTTAAAATGTTATGCTTACTAAATTCAAGTTTGTCATTAGTTAAATAAAATGTTAGGTTTAAATTATGTTTTGGCTTGTGACCTTGCGATATCCGATAATCCTGGATTATCTCTTTAACTTTTACCCTTTTGACAATTAACCATCTGGTATTATTGATGTGTTGTTTACCTGATAACTTTCTCTCCAATTGTATTTCATTCGTTCCTTGACAATGTCATAGTAAAGACGAAAACGCTAGGATTTCTGACTATCATTTTCCTGTGGTATTCCTTCTTAATAATATATATATAATATAATATATATATATCATATATAATAATATATATATATATTCTATATTATATATATGTATTATATATATATATATATATATATATATATAATAATATACATATATATATATAATATATATAGATATATATATATATATATATAAAACCACACTACCAAAGCGTTTTTAATCTTGTCTTTTTCGCAATCTCAAATCAAGACCTTCATGTTTCCATTCTTTCTCCAAGACAGAATCTTCCCCCTTAATAGTTATCGTACAAGTGGCACTTGTGGGCGTGTGGCTTGTGGGGGGGGAGGCGGTAAGGGGGTTAGCCAAATCCCCTCCCACTAAGCAAGGGGAGGGAAGGAGGGAGGGAGGTAGAGAAGGAAGATCTGAGGGAGGAAGGTAAGGGAAGAGGGGAACCCCTAGGCTTGGTGGGTAACTTAATTTGGCTGTTGATGGATGGACTTTAACGCGCCCTAGTCAAGATTTCGCCCTCTCGCTAACTTTAAAGCACGCCAAATTTACGGCCATTTGACGAGCCATTGTTTACTTTCGTTGTGTTTAGCGTTTTTCCTTCTTCATTTTCTTTTTTTATTTCTTTATTTGTTTTCGTGTCTGGGTCTTCCAAACTCCATCCTGGCAAGGGGAAAAAGGTCACGGATAGGAGAGAGAGAGAGAGAGAGAGAGAGAGAGAGAGAGAGAGAGAGAGAGAGCTGGCGAGAGAGAGACAGAGAGAGCAAGAGAATACGTCTCGGTCCCTTGACGCTGATTGGATGATTTGTGACCAGCCAGCCAATCAGGCACCGTATCCGCCTCTCCATTTAGCAAATCGGCTTAATCGATGGTGTAATTCAATAAGCACACATTTTCTCCCATTCTGAGCCATTTTCTGTTGCGTTATTCTCGGGCGCTCGCATCCGTTTTCCTACGATGAACTGTTTCCCAATTCTTTTCGGCGCTTTTTGGAGGAGGGGGAAGCGTTGGCCCGCCCTGGGCGGTAGGTAGTAGGTAGATCTCGTCGCGTCGTATCCAAAGAAAGACGATTCTTATGATTAGCGTACGATAAAGGCGTCTCTAGACTCATAGAATAACAACAACAACAACAAAAAACGAACAATCATAGAAAACGTTAAGAGGACTTTGAGGGGGATTAAGGGGTAACTCGATTAAACGATCGAGAGGACTAGCAGAGGACGGACGGACAAAAGCTTAAAAGCCGAAGCCGCCGACGACGACGATGCCGCCGCTGCCTTCACCCTCCCCGTCCCCTTCCCTCACCCCACCCCACCTTCCCTCCCCCCTTCCTCTCTCTCTCTCTCTCTCTCGCTCTCTCTCTCTCCCCTGAACGAAAGGAAAAACAAAAAGATTAACTGATGAAACACGGGGCTAACATGGCGTGGCAAATGTTGAATGATGGGCCCGGAAGCGGAGCCAAGTTGTGTCTTTATCTTTAGCGGAGCCTAATTATCTCGTGCCGCCGTTATTTAGAGAATTAGTTGGATGGGGATGGGGGGCGGGGGAGGTCGGGGGAAGAAGAGAGATGAGAGAGAGAGAGAGAGAGAGAGAGAGAGAGAGAGAGAGAGAGAGAGAGAGGATTGCCCAGTTGCATTAGATAGAGATTTTGCTAATTAGGTGATGGGTGGGGTGTTTGTCCTGAATTGTAATCCCGTTCGATTACTGGAACAGTTTGTTTTTGTCCTGAATTGTAATCCCGTTCGATTACTGGAATAGTTTGTTTGTGTCCTGAATTGTAATCCCGTTCGATTACAGAAACATAAGTTTTTTTTTCCTGAATTGTAATCCCGTTCGATTGCAGAATTAGTTTGTTTATGTCCCGAATTGTAATCCCGTTCGATTAATGAAACGCCTTGATTTTTGGTATTTTATACAAACAAGATATATCTATATTTTTATGTATCTATAGCAACTTGGACGCCCAGTATACATTTATATATCTATACTTGTTCTCTCAATGCTTGATAAAAACATAAGATAATCGTTGAGAAATTATTATATATATATATATGTTCCATGCTGAAAAGGAAACACGTGGAAGTGATAGGTATACTGAGTTAGTGGTTTTTACCTAATAACTTTAATAAATCTAATTTATCATTTCATAACTGGGGCCTCATCTACAGACTTACAAAGACACCAAATCTTGACTGCTTGAAAGCGCTTGTAGATCAACCCGATACAAGTTAATACAAGTTGAATACAGACTTTTCTTTTTCAAGATATTAACTGCGCAAGTGTCTCTCTGCTAGCCTGACTTTCCTTGTCAAAGATCGAAGTGAATCTTAATTTCATTCGAAGGTGGACTTGCGGAGTTTGACGTTCAGTAATAGTCCATATTCCCAGCTGTGACTTGTATATTTATATTATATATTGTTTCAGGCGAAATTCTTCTTAGCATCAGGTCCAGAAACTCTTGGCCGATTTTTATGCCGGTCTGAATATTATGACAATTTTGAAGTAAAGTCGAAGGGATAGATATGAACACAGTTAGTGATTTTAATCAACAGTCTCTTTTATTCAGTCTCTCTCTCTCTCTCTCTCTCTCTCTCTCTCTCTCTTAGTATTTATCTCTCTCTCTCTCTCTCTCTCTCTCTCTCTCTCTCTCTCTCTCTCTCTCTCTCTCTCTCTCTCTCTCTCTCTCTCTCTCTCTTTTAGAATTTGTATGTCTCTCTCTCTCTCTATTAGTGTATGTATCTTTCTCTCTCACACACACCCTTTCATTCTCTCTCTATTAGTATATTTATCTCACTCTATCTCCCCCTCTCTATCTGTCTCTCTCTATTTATATTCTATTTCTCTCTCTCTCTTCCTCTCTATTTTTTGCCTATCTGTCTGTCTGTCTGTCTGTGAATGAACAGTAAAACTTGCTCCAACAGATAAGTGAGTATACGATGTCTCCTCGGATGGACTAACAAGTCTTTGAGACATCCTAATCCTTGTAACTTCTTGTAACTCTCTCTCTCTCTCTCTCTCTCTCTCTCTCTCTCTCTCTCTCTCTCTCTCTCACCACTTTTTATCACACTGCATTAGTCACATCATCACCAAAAGCGTATAAGTACTACTACATTTCTCGCTAACCAGATCTCTCTCTCTCTCTCTCTCTCTCTCTCTCTCTGTCTCTCAAATATAAGTAAATAAATAAACCGCCACCGTCAATTTCCCTTCAAACTCCCGTGATCCTCGAGACGACCAGGTTGCAACATCTGTAGGATCCGCGAACAGTATCTGCCAATATTTACCGATCACGAGAACGACCGCGGCTAATGACCGCCGACGATCGGAGAGTCAGTTTGCGGTCCTTTTATCGAGCGATTCCCCCCTTCCCCCCACAACCCCCCGATCCCTTGAATACGATATTACTGCTCGCCGCCTTATTCTTGAAAGCCCCGAGTCTTGAAAGAGTGGATGGGATGGACTGCTTCGGGAAGCACATGTATATAGTCTCTTCTTCTTCTTCTTCTGCTTCAGGCTAGAGGTAGAGCTCTGGCTAGATAAGGGGCGCGGGCGGGGGTGTGGTTAGGAGGAGGAGGAGAAGGGGGGAGGGGGAGGTGGGTGGGTGGTTTCGTTTTTGGGTGATTTATGGTTTGCCCCCCCACCTACCCCCACCCCTTCTCTCTCTATCTCTCTCGTGCCAATAAAGGAAAAGCTACTTGCTGATGACGCTATTTTCAGTATGGAGTGGTAAGTCTTCTGAAATCGCTTCGCCTGAACTCGCAATTGGGCGGCAGGGGGGTTTGGGGGAGCGGGTTGGGAAGGGGGCGAAGGGGGAGAGGGAAGAGTAGGGGGTTGGTTGCCTTTTCGCAGCTTGAACACCGTAGAAGGACGATTAACTCACTCACCAAATAGGAACCTTTTAAAACACGGAGGTCAAGAGTATGATTATCTAGGTAAGCTCATGTCACTTTTCGTTATTTCTCCGCTGAGGGATCGAACCCGTGTAAACGGCTCGAGTGAATGGAGAGAATGGAAGAGAACAGGCTCATGGAATGGGTGTTTCACAGCCTGAGATCTCAGGATGGAGGAGGAAAGGGAAAATCAGAGGTTGCTGAGTCGCTGGAATGTGGAGATGGCTGAGCAAAAGGGCATTCATGTATCCTCCAGAAAAACAGAGGGCTGTGTCAGAATATATATATGTATGTATATATATATATATATATATATATATATATATGTATATATATATATATCCATATACATATATATATATATAATATATATATCATATATATATAATACATATATATATACATATATATATATATATATATATATATATGTATGGATATATATATATATATATATATATATATATATATATATATATATATATATCCATATATATATATATATATATATATATATATATATGATATATATATATATGGATATATATATATATATATATATATATATATATATATATATATATATATATATATATATATATGTACATATCCATATATATATATATATATATATATATATATATATGGATATATATATATATATATATATATATAATATATGTATATATATATATATATATATATACGTAATTGTAATAGCCACAATGCCCTCCTAAACTTTTCAAAATTTTTTTTTTCTTTTTTTTTTTAAGTCGGCAACGTGACCTCGTCGTGATTATGCTATCCGGGGGTCGTTTCCTGCTACCGGACATCATGATTTCTTCATATTTCTTTGGACGTTAAATCTCAAGGCTTTGTAGTGACAAGCGTAAAAAAAAAAAAGGATAAAATGAAAAATAAAAAAAGCAAAGAATTCAAGATGTTAAGAGGGCATGTGGCTATTACAATTACATAGGTATCTGGTAAAAAATGACCACGATATATATATATATATATATATATATATATATATATATATATATATATATATATATATATATCATATATTGCCCTCTCCTTCCCCTTTCCCAAAGGATCGCCTGCCTCCCCTCTTCTTCCCCTCCCCCCTTCCCCCACCAGGCGCTCAAAACAGGAGGCCGAATCCGCGGCGTGAGGTTTGCAACTGACGATAAATACGATCTTTCCCTAAAAGTCTCTCTTACCATAAAGAGCTACCCGAGAAAAAAGCCTTCATAAATGTATTTAAGTGTATCAGAAGGGTGACACAGCCTCTCCCTCCCAGACCCCACCCTCCACCCCCCTCTTTACCCCTCGACACACACAAACACACACACAAACGCAATCTCGCTCTCTCAAGCAAATCGACGACACGACCCCAACACAGCAGCATCAGCCCTCTTTGGTAATATGTAAAACCCACGTCAGTACAGTGTCATGTCCCGGTTCCTCTAGAGTCGATTTCGAAGACGTCCTCCCCGGGATTCTCGCCCCAGAGGACGTCCCCGCGGCCGCTGTCTATCATCTACAGATTCCCGGATATCACAACAATACATTCGTGCTTACAAAACTCGCATTTGTGTTACCAGGGATAATACAAGTGTCTATCGAGAGACGCCTGGATTCCGACACCGAGCTGCCGGGTCGAGGTCCTCTACGTTAAAGGGTCCCAAAAGCGCCCTTAGGACCTCCCGGGCTCTTATGCCCTTCTGGTCCCCGTGCCGGGGAATAAGAAGGTAAAATGCGACGAGCTCCAACAAAATGCAAATAAAGAAGTAGCCTTTTAGCGTGGCCATATTGCTGTAATGGTCGTGTATAGCCCTGGGGAGGGAGGTATAGGTGTGTGTGTGTGTGTGTGTGTGTGTGGGTTTTGGGGGAAGAAGAAGAAGAAGAAGAGGAGGAGGAAAGAGGAAAGAAGAACATCAGGAGGAAGAGCCTTCTTAACCTTAACACCAGCACTTCATACATCATAGAAAATGAGGTCACTTTGCAGCGCCCAGAGAGAGAGAGAGAGAGAGAGAGACTACCATTTTGTAAGGGCACTTCTTCCTCTCTCTGTCTCTGTCTCTCTGTCTCTGTCTCTCTCTCTCCCTCGGCGACCGGGGCTCGTTCAGCGTGTCACACCCGGCCGTATTATGTCTTGATTCCCTCTCTGAAATGCTCTTATTCCATTTGGGTGGCGGGTCGTTTTTTGTCGTTTTTCGTCGGGTTTTCTCGTCTCCTACCCCCTTCCCCCCACTCCCCAAACCCTTCGTATTCCTTCCCTCTAGCACCTCCCCTCTCCCTCTCTCCCTCTCTCCCTCCCTCCAGCTCCAGTGTCTGTTTCTGTGTCTGTGAGATTTACGAGTCGTTCCGGACTGGTTGAAGACGGCAAGAGACAAGAGATAGCGCTCCTGATATTGAGTAAAAGATGAGGTATAAGGCGGTTGAGGTAAAAGGAAGAGGTGGAGGAGGGGTAGGAGAAGTAGGAGGAGTGGGAGGGGTGGGAGGAGGAGGTGGATTAGGTTAAGGGGCAGAAGAAGAGATACCAAGACACGAGACAACAAAAGAAAGACGGGGAGTGATTTTTGTCCTCAAGAAAAAAATAGAAAAAAAAAGTGTAGCCTTCGGTTTTATATTTTGTTCAGAAGGACGAGTATACATGAGTGTATACACAAGGTTATACATAAGTGTATACACAAACTTATACACCTATTAGCTTGTTTGTAATAGATACACACAAACATACACACGTATACGTGGGCGTTTTAGGAAAACGAGGCAAAATTAATTGCTCATTAGGGGACTATGAACACTTCCTGTACAAAATCAACTCATTAGCAGCTTGTAGAAACCGCCAAGGTAAACTGCACTGATCGCGTGTTACTTCAATCCGAGGTTAATTCCTGCCCTGTTCTGACCTATTCATCTCTTCAAGAGATTGTGACCTATTTCTTAATTGTTTATAAAGGAATTACGACGTATTTCTTAGTTATTTGTAAAGGAATTGTGACCTAATTCTAAGTTTATTTTTAATGAAATTGTGAGCTATTTCTTAATTATTTTTTAAAAGAAATTCTTACCTATTTCTTAATTATTGTTAAAGAAATTCTGACCTACTTTGTGATAGTTTTAAAGAAATTCTGACCTATTTCTTAATTATTGTTAAAGAAATTCCGACCTATTTCCTGAACATATTCCAAGAAATTTTGACCTATTTCTCGATTAATATTTTTAAAAATATGACCTATTTTTCGAAATTTTCAAAAAATTCTGATCAATTTTTCCATATTAAGAAAGTTTACCTATTGTTCGAATAAATAAATTCTGACCAGTTAATATTATCAAGAAATTCTGACCTATCTTTCTCGAATAATTGAAAACAATTCTGACCTAATTAGCGATTAATAGTGAAAAATTCTGACCTATTTCTCGATTAATAGTAAAAATAAATTCTGGCCTATTTCTCGATTAATAGTACAAAATTCTGCCCTATTTCTCGAGTAACAGTAAAAAATTTTGACCTATTTCTCGATTAATAGTAAAAAATTCTGACCTATTTCTCGAATAATAGTAAAAAAATTCTGACCTATTTCTCGATTAATAGTAGAAAAATTCTGCCCTATTTCTCGATTAATAGTAGAAAAATTCTGACCTATTTCTCGATTAATAGTAAAAATAAATTCTGGCCTATTTCTCGATTAATAGTAAAAAATTCTGACCTATTTCGCGATTAATAGTAAAAAATTCTGACCTATTTCTCGATTAATAGTAAAAAATTCTGACCCATTTCTCGAATAATAGTAAAAAATTCTGACCTATTTCTCGATTAATAGTAAAAAATTCTGACCTATTTCTCGATTAATAGTAAAAAAAAATTCTCACCTATTTCTCGATTAATAGTAAAAAATTCTGACCTATTTCTCGATTAATAGTGAAAAAATTCTGACCTATTTCTCGATTAATAGTAAAAAAATTCTGACCTATTTCTCGATTAATAGTAAAAAAATTCTGACCTATTTCTCGATAAAAGTGAAAAAATTCTGACCTATTTCTCGATTAATAGTAAAAAAATTCTGACCTATTTCTCGATTAATAGTGAAAAAATTCTGACCTATTTCTCGATTAATAGTAAAAATTCTGACCTATTTCCTGAAACTTCAGCTGACGAGTTAGTCCATATTCTTTCAGAGAACCCGAATAACTCACTGTATATTACAAAAGTCATTAAGGGGCGCCGCTCCCCCAACCCTTATCGCGCCCCCCAACCCCCGGCCGCCTCTAAGGCTAAGGTCGTTTCCCCGGGTCCAGTTCACACCCCTCCTTAATTTTTTGGATTATTTTTTTTTGAGATTTAGTATAATATTTTGGGTAATTATTTTTTGGACAAGAGTAAAAGTGTACAGTATAAAACTGATAAGTAAAAAAATACAAAAATTACAATATAATGTATGGAATAAAAATTATAAGATGTAAAACTGATAAAATATAAAATGTAAAATTTAATAAAGAAACGTGTGAAATGTAAAATATAAAGTATGAACTGTAAAATATATAAAACGTGACAAATAAAATGTAGCAAAACATAAAATAATAAAACGCAAACTATAGAATATAAATAGTTCCCTTCCAAGGGAAGATTGTCAAAAATAGCAGTAGTTTCAGCTACAGATTCTCTCTCTCTCTCTCTCCTCTCTCTCTCGTCTCTCTCTCTCTCTCTCTCTCTCTCTCTCTCACACACACACACACAATTTGCTCTAATTATAAACCAAGCGATCAAATTTTTCAGATACGGCTATGATGTTTGAATAATGACGAAAGTTTTAACTCTCTCTCTCTCTCTCTCTCCCCCCCCTCGTCCTCCTTCTGCTCTCTCCTCGCATCGCTCTCTCTCTCTCTCTCGGTCTCATCTCTCTCAACTCTTCAGCACCCCTTCCCCAATTGTCACTCCTCCCCCTTCCCTCTTCTCCTCTCCTTCCCTCTCCCCAACAAACACAAAAACAAAAATAAAACAATATCAACAGTAAACCATTTCTGTCTTTGCTTGCGTGTTCCTCCTCCTCCTCCTCCTCCTCCTCCTCCTCCTTCCTTCCTTCCTCCTTCTTCCTTTTGGCCATGCCACCCCTTCCCCAATTATCATCCTCCTCTCCTCTCGTCCTTCAATCCTCCTCTCCCTCCTTCCTTCTTCGCTCCCTTCTCTCCTTTTGGTCAAAAGGTCGGACTCAAAAAACCCCTTCCCCAATTATCATCCCTCCCCCTTCCCTCCCTCTCCCCAACAAACACAAAAAGAAAAATAACAAAACAATATCAACAGTTAATCCTTTCTGTCTTTGCTTGCGCGTTCCTCCACCTCCTCCTCCTCCTCCTCCCTTCTTCCTTCTTCATCTCTTCTTCTTCTCCTTCTCCCATCTTCGGTAGAGATGCGCCATCAAATGGAGAAAATTCAATAAACGAAATCAAAGTCCGCCGAATGAACATAAATCAGCTGAGGCGATGCGAGAATAAAAAGGCCTTTCCCCCTACACATCGTCACTTTCTCCCTCCCCCTCTCCCCCTCCCCCTTCCCTCCCTAGCCCCCTCATCCCCTCACCCCCACCAATATGAAGTTAGACCCGTTTTAACGATGATTTATGAGATGTTGACGAATTGGTTCGAAACGCATCCCGTTTTCTGTTCGGGTCTGTTGACGTCTTGTTATGGGTAACGTATTCGTTTGTGGATGGGTCAGAAACAGACGCACCAATAGCAGCTCTTCTACCCCAGACGGGACAGACAGGACAACTCTTCCTTCCCAGAGGGGCCAGACAGGAAAAGACAGGCGATTAGTCACTTAACTATTCCTTTGTAGATGAGATGCAGACAGACGTACAGACAAAAAGACGAATGCTTTCAAATACTACGTGAATAGATTGGGGACAGAAACAGACAAGCGATTAGTAACTTAACTATTCCATTGTAGATGAGATGCAAACAGACGTACAGACAAAAAGACGAATGCTATCAAATACGTAAATAGATTTGAGAGCCATTTACAGGCAAAAGATAAGTAGATGAATTCATAAAATATTTTGCATTTATGTAAAGGAAACTCTGCAGGCTGTATAAGACGACCTACAGAAGTGGAGAGACTGTTCCATTTAGATCTTGGGTATAAAAATGTTGCCTATTTCTTAAAACTGTTGCTAGCGGTTGCTGGCAGTTGCTAGGAGCTGCTAGCAGGTACTAACAGTTCCTAACAGATGCCAATAATTGCTAAGAGTCTCTGGCAGTTGCTAGCAGTTGCTTACAGTTTCTGCCAGCTAGTGAAATTTGCTAGCAGGTGCTAATAGTTGCTATCAATTGCTAAGCAGTTGATCAGAGTTGCTAGTAGTTGCTATCAGTTGCTAGAAGTTTTTTGTACTTGTTTTACATTTCTGTAAATGTTTTTTTTATTAGCTAAATTTGCAGTAATACAGAAAAGGGGTATAGCAGAGAGAGAGAGAGAGAGAGAGAGAGAGAGAGAGAGAGAGAGAGAGAGAGAGCATAACCAAGGGGGCAGTCAAAAAACCGATACTAACCCCCTGCCCCCCTCTCACTTCTCCTGTAGATGTTCTAATATGAAAACCCGATCGGGAAACGTTATCAGAGAGAGAGAGAGAGAGAGAGAGAGAGAGAGAGAGAGAGAGAGAGAGAGAGCACCCTCTGAGGAGGAGGAGGAGGAGGAGGAGGAGGAGGAGGAGGAAAGAAGCTTCTCGTAGGGAGGAAAAGAGGAAAAATAAGTGGAAGAAGAAGAAGGCTCTTGATAACACCTCCTACCTCCTTCACTCTCCACCTCCCTCCTAGTACAGGGGGGCAGGGGGATAGGGGAGGAGGTCCCCAGCAACCTCCTCCTCCTCCTCCTCCAGTAATTGCTTTCTGATGACATGACTTATGGCGCCTCCATCTTTGTCGCTAATATCCATCCTCTCTCTCCTCTTGCTTGACTTCTTTACGTTATTCTTGGTGCAGATTATTTTTTCTATTTACTTTTGTTTTTTTTATCTTCCAGTGTCTCGTTTTCTCTATTCGAGCCTTTCTTTATTCTTTAATTTTTTCTTTAAATAAGTTTTTTTCTTTCATTGCTATTTTGGGAGCTTTTATTCAAAATCACTTTTTACGTTATCGTCCGTGTAGGTTTTATTATTTTTTTTTGTGGGGGGTGGGGGAGCGGGGCGGAGTTCCGTCTTCTTCCAGTATCTCGTTTAAATTTTGTATGTTTTTTTTAATTATTCTTTAAAGTGGTGGGTTTTTTTTTTTTTATTTTGTTATATTTTTGTTTTTTGTCTTCTTCCAGTGTCTCGTTTTCCATTCTCATGTCTTTTTTTTTTTTTTATCTTTTCTTTAGAGTGGTTGAGTTTTTCCTTACATTGCTTCATTTTCCGTTTCGTGTTTTTTTTCATTTCTTTAATAAGTGGTGGAGGTTTTTATTTTCTTCTGGTGCTTCGTTTTCCCTTTTCATGGCTTTTTTTTCTTTAAAACGGTTTGTTTTTCTTATTTTATTTTCTATTTTCATCATTCTCTCTCTCTCTCTCTCTCTCTCTCTCTCTCTCTCTCTCTCTCTCTATGAGAGATCTTCATTATTTTTTTTCTCTCGTACCTTCTCCAGATACTGATCTGCTGCCAGCTAAAGATGGCTTGGGGGAAGGGGAGGAGGGGTGGGGGAGGGGAGGTGGAGGAGGAGTAGGGGAAGGAGGAAATATCTTGTTCGTTGACCCTACTTCGGTCACTTTTGATGGTTCAAGTTTTTTTTTTCTCTCCAGGGGCTACTTATGGTTTACTCTGATGGGTTTGGGTCGAATCAAGGTTTATTTTGCAAATCAATTAGAAAAACAAAGACAGATTTTGCAAATATCATAAAAAAGTAATCAATATTTAATAAGTCTTATTTTAATAAATGTTTATGACTTAAAGGGTTTATACATTGGAATCTCACTTATATAATTCATTTATATTCTATACATTATATATATATATATATATAGATATATATATATACATATATATGATATATATATATATATCATAATTCGTATATAAAAATATTCTATCAATCTACTTGTATATATATAATAATATATCATATATATGTATATATATATATATATATATTAATATATATATCTTATATATAGAAATATTATATATATATTATACACACACACACACACACACACATATATATATATATATATATATATATTATATATTATTTATATATATATTATTTATTAGTCTGAGTATACGTTTCTCTATAGAGACCTATTACTCTATAACACTCTCTAGTAATATCAAAGTATAAAAGATGAAACAGAATTTGTCCTAGTTTCAATTCATATTAAAAAGTTCAGTTCCCGCTCTCCTCGACAGGGCTGAATCGAAATACATAAAAATCTCACTTCACTTGAAAGTGACCATAAAAGACAAAAATTATAGCTGTAAGATAAAAACGAGGGATACTATGAAAATCAGGAATGAAAGGCAAATATGAAAGCTGTGTGGAAAAATATGATGAATAATGCCGTGAAAGTCAGCGATGAAAGACATTTACAGCTGTGACTTTGGCTATAAAAGTCAGGAATGAAAGACATATAAGAAAGCAGTGTGGAAAAAAATGAAGAATAATGCCGTGAAAGTCAGCGATGAAAGACACATTCACAGCTGTGACTTTGGCTATGAAAGTCAGGAATGAAAGACATATATGAAAACTGTGTGGAAAAAAAGAAGAATAATGCCTCGAAAGTCAGCGATGAAAGACGACATTTACAACTATGAAATCCAGACAAATGAAAGACGGAATGTAGCTGTGAAAGTCCCATCCAATGAAGCACTTTTTCGCAAATGCGTCATTCGTACGACAATGCATTTCAAAACGAACCAGAGAGAGAAACAATGAAAGATAGCGAAGAGGAATTGAGAAATACACAAGAAATAAAAAAATGAAATAAAGGGAAATTCATTATAAATGTCTGACTTCGAATACGAAGTCGCTTGAAAATCGCAAAAAATATTCGGGCGAATTTTATCAATTTTATTGAGGGATGAGTTCAACTACTATACTACAGCGAGCACGTATATGCGTATGCGTGCTCGCGTGTGTGCGCGTTATGTATGTGTGTGTGCATGTGTGTGTGTGTGTATGTGTCTGTGTGTGTGTGTCTGTTTAAGTCTGCCTTTCAGAAGGGGAGAGGACGGTATCATTGTATAGCAATTACCATTATTGAATACCACAATATGTCGCTTCGAGGAGGGGCCCTTAATGAACCGCTTTATTGAACTCGGTTTCTCGCGTATATATATTTATTTATTTATTTATCTATTGAGTGGCGGGATTAAAAAAAAAAGAAAAAGAAAAACGGGATTCGCGGAGGAGAAGGAGCGGGGTGGAGGGTGGGGGGTGTGATTTATGGCGATTTTTGTGGATTAATAAAAAAAAAAAAGAAGTATTCTCAGTGTGTAAAAAAATTAAGCTGGATTGATAGTTAGTGTCCTGTATTGAGGTAGCTATAGATATACACACACACATACACACACACACAAATATATATAGTCTAGTATATATATATATATATATATATATATATATATATATATATATATATATATATATATACATATATATACATCACACACACACACACACACACACACATATATATATATATATATATATATATATATATATATATATATATATTATAAAAGTTAGTAAGTACAAACTCCCACGTTACGAGACATACATAAAGGTTATGCTCACTCACCACCATCTTTTTTTTGCGGTGAGCCACATATGAAAGTATATGTGCAGCACATGTGACACCGAGTGTGTCACAGTAGATGGCAAGTTATCGGATTGGGTAACCACGACGATATAGAGACGTCCCTCGTGGGTATGTAAGGGATATAATTACACCCCCGAAAATGACTGTATATTGAATTTGTGATTTGCAAATTGAAAATGTAGGAATTATTTTGTTTGAAAAATAATTTTTAAAATATTTAGTCTATTGTCAAGTATAATCAAGGTTTGCAATAATACCAAATAATATTTAGGATGTTTTCCCTTTAATGGAGATATTAAAATCATCGGATGATCATTCAGTGTAATCAAGTGATCAATTATATTGACTGATGGAGATGGAATATTCTTTCAGAAGCCCCCAGGGAAAATGAACCAATATAGGAAATGAAAACTTTGTATTATTATATTAACAAAATCATTTCCATCATATCATTTCCATAAGGCGTCACAGTAGGCATCACCTCCAATCATTTCTTAATCCCCTCCTCCCCTCTTCCCTTCCCCAATCCCCCTGGGAAGTTGGGGCTGGTTGGGGGGAAAGACAGGGGGTGTCCATAAGCCCCCCTTCCAAAATTCGGCGGGGATTTTTTTCAATAAGACCCTGTCGGGCCTAAATCGAGATTGGAGGAGGAGGATGAGGATGAGGAGGTGGAGGAGGTGGAGGAGGGGGCCGTATGGAGCTCCGGAATAAGGTCCAATATCCCGGGGACGTCATTTTTGTATCTGTTACAGAATCAATTCCACATCATCTTGCGGCTACCAATAATACCCCATTTTCTGTTTTTGTTCCCCGCAGCTGTTTTCTCCCGCCTAATACTCTCCCCCCCCCGCCCCCCCCCCAACCCCCTGGACACAAAGGGCGCTTCCCTCCGGTCTCGCCGCGAGGGGAAATGGGTCCTACGGAGGGCGGGCTCCAAGGGCGGATATCCCCGAGGGCCTCCGTCGCAACTGCCCAGGAGTCAGGTGGCTAACATATAAATGTATGAAGATGGCGTGTTGAGTATAGCAATGGCCGATTTTTGCGTCCGGATTCCCGCGCGCACACGCGTTCGGCTACGGAAATCGGCGTCGTTGGAAACGACGAGAAACGCATGACGCGTCTTTCAGGTTACAGACGAAGGACGTGAGGTCCTGCTTAACCGCCCAACGGCGTCTGGAAGTATCCGAAAACGTCCCTGTTCTGCGTCAAGATCGCACGATCGAAGACCAAGTCGAGGCCGAGAGGATGCGATCGAGACGCGCCCCAATAACAGACAATATTCGGCCGGGAGCCCATACTGCGACGGAGAGGAGGAGGAGGAGGAGGAGGACGTCCCCTGGAGGAGGAGGAGGAGGAGGAAGGAGGAAGGAGGGACGGTCCCCTGGAGGAGGAGGAGGAGGAGGAGGAGAAGGCCCTCCCTAGGGGCAGCAGTGGGTGTCCGCGTTAGCATTTGTTACCCCACGAGATGCATATTACAGAGACCATCTTCATATTCTAACGGGGTGCTACTGAGGCGGCGGGGTGTCATATGTGGTGGCCCCGAGATTGTTTTAGGTAGCGAGGAACAGCCAATACGCCTTGATAAAGCGAATTCGGAGAGCCAGATTGCCGAAGGGGGGCGGGGGGAAGAAGGAGCGAGCCAGAAGGGTCCCTAGTCCTTCCCTCCCCTCTCCTCTTGGCACTCGAATCCTCCATCATCTATCGAGAACATTGGTATGATTCAAGGTCTGATTGGGCCTCGATTTATTTTGTTGTTTTTGGTCTCTCGCGACTAAGGTACTTACGTCCGTGTACGTGCGCACGTACATACACTCACATACACGCATGGCCATCAACACGCATGTGAAAGTACTTTTTATTGTCTATCAGAAAACCCAAATTGACCCTTTTCATATGAAATTGCACCTGTACACAAATTCATTTACCTACAGGAATGAATAAAAACTGGCTCTAGGGTTGTGAACCCTCTGATCACCAAGGAGCCATTTTAGGTAGAATGCTCCCTGAGATGTAGACATTGGTAGAATGCTAAGTAGAATGTAAACACTGGTAGAATGCTAAGTAGAATGTAAACACTGGTAGAATGCTAAGTAGAATGTAAACACTGGTAGAATGCTCCCTGTGATGTAGACACTGGTAGAATGCTCCCTAAGATGTAGGCACTGGTAGAATGCTCCCTATGATGTAGACACTGGTAGAATGCTCACTGGGATGTAGACAATGGTAGAATGCTTCCTGAGATGTAGACACTGGTAGAAGGCTCCCTGGGATGTACTGGTAGAATGCTCCCTGTGATATAGACACTGGTAGAATGCTCCCTGGGATGTAGACACTAGTAGAATGCTCTCTGAGATGTAGGCACTGGTTGAATGCTCCCTGGGATATAGACACTGGTAGAATGCTCACTGGGATGTAAACACTAGTAGAATGCTAGCCAGCCCTCCTCCTCCTCCTCCTCCCCCTCCTCCTCCATCCAAACACTACCCACAACAGTCGACAAACACCAGGTACACAAATCATTTCTTAGATCAACTTAAAAACACATTGCATTTTCTATGAAGGGGCCCAAAGCCGTTCTTCCCCATAGGATCGAACTCTGACTGCTCATGAGTGAGGCGAGGTTAAGATTAGAGAGAGACTAGAAATATCAAGATATTATGACAAGAGGAGAGAGACAAAAATAAAAATAATTTAATGGTTAACGTGGAAAATGAAACTTATGATACCACTAAGATACATGGACAGACGAAGAATGCAAGAATATAACAGTAACTGAAATGAATAACACATCTATAACATTTTGTCTAAATTAAAAATCGATAAAATGTGTATTATCTATATTGACATAGTATATAACGGAAAAATCATCTTGAGTAATTAAGGGCACTGCAATTGGCATTATGTTCTCTCTCTCTCTCTCTCTCTCTTTCTCTCTCTCTCTCTCTCTCTCTCTCTCTAACGGTTTATCCTCGCTTCTAGAGTATTGCATTTTTAAGCTGCCAAATTCAGGACCCAGAGAGCGTTCTAATAATAAGTAGATCCCATGGGGCATTCTACCAGTGTTTAGATCCAAGGGAGCATTCTACCAGTGTCTACATCTCAGGAAGCATTCTACCAGTGTTTGCATCCCATAGAGCATTCTACCAGTGTTTACATCTCAAGGAGCATTCTACCAGTATTTACATCTCAGGGTGCATTCTACTATTGTTTACATCTCAAGGAGCATTCTACCAGTGCTTATATTCTACGGAGTATTCTACCAGTGTTTACATCTCAAGGAGCATTCTACCAGCGTTTACATCACAGGCAGCATTCTACCAGTGTCTATATCTCAGGGAGCATTTTACCAGTGCTTATGTTCTACTGATTATTCTACCAGTGTTTACATCCCGGATAGCATTCGACCAGTGTTTACATCCCAGGGAGCATTCTACCAGTGTTTACATCTCAAGGAGCATTCTACCAGTGCTTACATTCTACTGAGTATTCTAACAGTGTTTACATCCAAGAGAGCATTCTACGGATGTTCATAACACCGCATATTAACAGGAGATATCACTCGAGGCGCCGCTGATAGCAGGATATACGCAAGGGGTCTGGTTATATTGGCTCCAGCATCAATATTTATAGCCGGGATCAGGTGACTTGCTAAAAATAAGCAGCCAAGAAGGGGGAAGTGTGGACAAGACGCCACATCAAGGATTTGGGGTCTGGAGAGAGAGAGAGAGAGAGAGAGAGAGAGAGAGAGAGAGAGAGAGTGTCTGTAATGTCTTGAAATTGCTTCTTAAAGAGGATCTGCCAAGTCTTTGTGGGCGATCTCTCTCTCTCTCTCTCTCTCTCTCTCTCTCTCTCTCTCTCTCTCTCTCTTCTACTTAGCAATTTCAGATTTTCTGAATATTATGTCTTCTTGATTAATGGTTTTCCCATTTCGGGATTGTGGACATAAGATGGTAAGTATGAATATTTGTGATATATATATATGTAGTAGGTAAAAGCTTCACTGACGTTCCTGGATTTGAAAGGATCCATGGGTTCGTGCCCTGGTCCAGGCAAGTCTATTATCGAGAAAAAATTCCCCTTTGGTTAAGCATATATGAAATATATTAATTCCGAGGTAGAGCGAATTAGATATTAAAAGGACATTGTAGCTCGATATATGTATATGAATCACTTAAATGTGATATGACTTTATAAATATTATATATATACAATGCAGACATACAACATGAAGATAAAGTTAACTTGTAACCAAAAAAGAAAATGGATATTAACCCCCCAGATACGTGAACAAACACATATGACACAATCAATCCATCAATTAGAACTGGATAAGATGACTTCTGGACGTGTAGATAAAAAATGAATTTTTATCGTTATTAAAAAAAAAGGAAAACATTGACAATAATGAGTGCCAATTTTTTTTCTTCAACTTAAAGGATCAATGGAGGCTGATGTTATAGTTGCCTTCCTAGTCCAAAGGTCCACACTAGACCTCTTTTATCTTACACACCTAACCACACTCCCTACAGACCGCCTTGAAGCAAGAGCCCGTGCTGGCAATAAGGCCAGCTTAAACCTGAAGCAACCAAGTTCAGTGGCAAAGTCGAGATTGGGTTTATGGGTTCTAATCTTCACCTATGTGGGAAAAGGAGAAGAGAGAGAGAGAGAGAGAGAGAGAGAGAGAGAGAGAGAGAGAGAGAGAGTGTAGTCAATCACTTCACATCTCCAGCAATCATAAACATCACCTCCTATTCCATGGTCACTCTTGTATGGTGAAGACACCCTACCAGGTAAACCTTTTTTCAAAAACATGAAAAAAATGGGGTACTCTTAAAAGACACTGAATCTGGGGGCCGGGGGGGGGATAGTGTGAGAGAGAAGGAGGGAGTGGGAGTTGGGAGGGGGAGGGGAAATAGGTCGGAGGGGTCAAGAAGGAGCCAACCTGGGGGTCAACCTCTCTTTTCGGGTCATTTTACTGTAGAGGGGCATATAAGGGGGTCAACCTTCTATTCCGTCATCCTGTAAATAGAAAAGGCATAATAGGGGTTAACTTTTCAAACAACAAAATCAGGAACTCTTAAACAAATTTGGGAGATAGTGGGTGAGAGAGGGACTGGGGTGGGGGAGGGGATATAAGTGGGAGGGGTCAACGAGGAGCGACCCGGGGTCACATCTCTGACTTCAAAGAGCGATAATGAGTAATAATGACAAGCCTGACACCTCATCCATCTTCTCCCCCTCCTTTTCAAAAATTGAACCCGAAAGCCCATTTAATTATTTTTCCCTCCCCTGTCATAATTAAGACGGAGAAAATTATTAGCGAACTTTTTCCACTTCTCTTTTCTTTTCTTTGTCTTCTTTTGTTTCTTTCTTTTCCTTCTTTTTTTTGTGGGGGGGAGGGGATGGATGGGTGGGTTTGGTGGTTAAGGATAGGGTGGGGGAAGTATTGACGTTGTGGGGGGGATTGGTTCATTGTTTCTCTCTCTCTCTCTCTCTCTCTCAATCTCTCTCTCTCTCCCTCCAGATATGTCATACTGTTTTGAATATTCAGGTCTTAAGATACAATTGATATATATATATAATATATATATATATATATATATATATATTATATATATATGTATGTAGGTGTATATAAATATATATAGTATGTATATATATACGTATATATATGTATATGTATATATATATCTACTATAGGTATATATGTATAATTATATATATATATATATATATATATATATATATATATATATATATATATATATATATATATATATATATATATATATATATATATTTATATACTGTACAAGGTATCTATGAATTCTTGCTTGCCTGCCAAAGCCTACACTAAAATATATAGGTATTTGTATATATATATAATAATATATATATATATATATATATATATATATATATCTACTATATATATAATATATAAAATATATATATACACATTATTAAAAAAACACCACTGACAAACATACTTCTAACTAAAAAAATATTCAACTAATACAATCCAGAGAGAGAGAGAGAGAGAGAGAGAGAGAGAGAGAGAGAGAGAGAGAGACTCTCACACAAGGCACAAAGGCTTCCCACCAGGGCGTTGAGGGCCGTTTGTGTATTTGGGCGTGTACCCTGTTGGGGGATAAGGGGGGGGGGCGCGTTGGTCCTGTTTGGACAGCGTTTTCGGGAGTCCGAAAACCGGGCTTGGGACTTTGGGACGTCCTCGTACCTAGACGTGTGTGTGTGTGGATATATCTGCTGAAGGATGTTAGACCTATTTATGAAATATTTATTTTGCAGATATATTTCGTCTTTTTGCTTTTTTTATTTTATTATAATGCAGGTGTATTTCTTAAGGATTATTTTGCACTCCTAGATAGTTGAATCTAGAAGCATTTTGCACTCTTCTGGTTCAGTTAAATCCAGAATCAATTTACACTCTGTCACGCTCTAGTTAAAACGAGAATCAACTTGCACTCTCTGCCACACTCCAGTTAAATTGAGAGGCAATTTGCACTCCACATAAATCTGTCAAACTCTAGTTACGTCCAGAAACATTTTGCACTCTGCTACTCCCTCAGTTAAATCGAGAGGGAACTTACACTCTCTGTCACACTCCAGCCAGAACGAGAGGGAATTTTATTATTTTCTCTGGTTTATTCTCTCTCTCTCTCTCTCTCTCTCTCTCTCTCTCTCTCTCTCTGAAGAATACCCATACCCCAGAAAACAAGATACCAGGATCTCTCAAATACCCAAACATACCCCAATCTCATCTCTCTCTCTCTCTCTCTCTCTCTCTCTCTCTCTCTCTCTCTCTCTCTCTCTCTCTCTCTCTCTCTCTCACTGAAGAATACCCATACCCCAGAAGACAATACCCAGGTCTCTGAAATACCCCAAAAATACCCCAATCTCATAATGGTCTCTTTCACCTATCTTTACACCCTATCCCAAAATCACCTTGGGGGGAGGAATTGACCTCCCTTCCTATTTCCCCATCCTTCTCCCCCCCCCCCCCCCCCCCCACCCCTGCCATCCCATCTCCTAATTCCCCTACCACTTCCTACTCCCTATTCACCCATTCCATCCCAATGCCATCCCACCTCCCCCAACCACGCAACTTCTTTAAAAACAGAGGATCAGAGGCAGCTCCCAACTTCCTCGCAAAGGATGAAGACGGCCGTATCATTCATCAGGAGTTTGTGGATGAATGAGGATGATTATGATGATCAAATGGCTATTAATCCGGCCCGGGGGATGATTAGCAATGTCGGGATCTCAGTGGAATAGTTTCAGTTGGCTTTTTTTATAGTTTTTTTTTATAATACGTTTGTGGAAGTGATGGAGGTCGAAGTCTGCTCGGAAGATGTAAAGGAGACTATGAAGAGATGAAAGCTGATGCTGTGATTAAATCGATAAAAATTGATACTGTAGGCAAATGGATAATAATGGAAAATGTTGTAATTTACATAAATAAAGACTGATGCTGAACGAAAATAGATACTATTAAAATGAATTATAATCAATCGATAAAAATAATAATGAAAGGTATTATGATTTAGATGAATAAAGACCGATGCTGTACGAAAACAGATATTATTGAAATGAATTATAATGAATCGATAAAAATATCAATAAAAAATATTGTTATTAGATGAATAAAGACTGATACTGTACGAAAATAGATATTGAAATTAATTATAATGAATCGATAAAAATATATACTGTACGAAAACAAATACTATTGAAATGAATTATAAGGAATCAATAAAAATAATAATGAAAGATATTATGATTTAGATAAATAAAGACTGATAATTTACAAAAACAGATACTATTGAAATGAATTATAATAAATTGATAAAAATTGATACTAAGAGCAAATAGATACTAATGAAAAGAATTATAATTTAGATTAATAAAGACGGATACTGTACTTACATAGATATTGAAATGAATTATAATAAATAGACAAAGACTGATACTCTAGGCAAATAGATAACAATGAAAAGAAATTACAATCAAATAAAGGCATATTATACAGGCGATTAGGTAATGATAGAGAAAATATAACTATATAGACAAAGACTGATACTACAGGCAATTACATGATAATTAAAATAATTATAATTGAATAAACAAAAACTGATACTACATGCAAATAGATGATAATGAAATAAATTATAATTGAATAGATAATAATTAGATAAATTATAATTAAATGAATGATAATTAGATAAATCATAATTACATAAATGATAATTAGATAAATTATAATTAAATAAATGATAATTCAATAATCATAATGAAAATAATTCACAGTATAATTATATAAACCAATATTAAGTAAAAAAACCGATCCTATAATTATGTCGGACATAATTAAATCAACTGATACTGCAATTAATTACATTATAATTACATCAAATGAAATTGAGCACAAAAAAAAACAAGCGTGACATTTAATGACAGTTGATTGATTGCTCTGGCGTCACTCTATTTCAGTGATCTCGCTCTAAAAGACTAACAACGTCTAACAGGAAGAATAATAATGCATAAATATCAAATAAGAATAATCCTAGAGAGAGAGAGAGAGAGAGAGAGAGAGAGAGAGAGAGAGTCATTAAGAACTAGGCAACAGAACGCTAAAATCCATTAGGTCAAATTTATGAGTAAACTCTCTCTCTCTCTCTCTCTCTCTCTCTCTCTCTCTCTCTCTCTCTCTCTCTCTATATATATATATATTATATATATATATATATATATATATATATACACACACACATATATAAATAAATATATATATATATATATATATATATATATATATATTATATATATATATATATATATATATATATATATATATAGTATATTATACGAGTAGTACCTTAACAGTGTATAAGGCTAACACCCCAATTTCCACTAAGAGAGAAAGAGAGGGAAGGGGGGGGGGGGGGGGGGGGGGGGGGGAGGCGCAATAAACGAACGAGAAAAAGCAATAATTCTTCTTATCTGGTCGGAATAATAATTCCAATTCCGATTCATGAAAGAACAAAAACAGAAAGAACAAGAGTAAATAATAAAATGAAAAATGAAAAAAGAAAAGGAAAAGAAATTGAATGAAAAAAAAGTCAAATAGTCCTTCATTCTGCAAAACCTCTCCGGCCCCCCTCCTCCTCCTCCTCCTCCTGGTAAGGAAGGGGGCAAGGAGGGGGGCCCTTAAACCCCCAACCTCTTTCCCTCCTCCCTTCCCCCTCCCCTAAAGCCCCTGCTTGGGGAGGGGGGGGGGGAAAAAAGGAAGTTCCCCCTATAACGACAACCACCACCCGCCACCACCCACCCCCCGTCCCCCCCCCGCCCCTACCCTCGAGGATTTGAAACTACCAGGGCCCCCGCCCCTTTAGGAGGGGGAACCCCGTGGGGCGGGGGCCGGGGGGTGGGGGTGGGGGGTTGGTTTTAAAGGAGGGGGGAAAGGGGAAAAGGGGGAAGGGGGGTGGGGAAATTTTCCAATCGGTTGTTTTTGTTCGTTTGGGAATTATGACCCCGTCACGGATAAATTAAGTCCCAAAAATTACGCCTGGACATTTTTAGCCATTGTTTCCCCCAAAAGGTTTGAAACGACACGGGGGGACCTTAACTTTAAATTAAGCTGGCCTCCCGGAAACGCCAAGAGTGCTGGCGAAAGAAAAGGGGCCCTCCCCGGGTTTTTTTTTGTTTTTTTTTCCTTTTTCTCCGATTCGCTTTTTTCCTTCCCTTTTTCCTTTTTTTCCCTTTCTTTCCCTTCCTTCCTTTTCCCTTCCCTTCCCGAGGACTTTTGGGTTGGTGGTTCCCCGTGGTGCTTGGTTTGGCGGCGCTGGGGTGGGGGGGGGGTTTTTTTTTTTCTTGTTTTTTGATCGCGGCGGAGAGAGATGAAGAACGGAGAGGAAGGATCAGAGAAAGAAGAGACGAGAGAGGAGAGAGCGAGAAAAGTAAGTCCCCCCCTATAAACAATAGGATATTAAACTTTTTAGCTAACGGTTGGTAAGAAGAGAGAGGACGAGAGTGAAGGGCAGAGACGCCGCGAGAGCAGAGAAGCAAGGCCTTATAGTTGGTTTTTTTTTAATAGGATCTCTTTAATGAATTTAGCTTTTACGTTTGGTAAGAGGAGAGAGAGAGCGGAGAACGAGAAGAATATGGACCCATTGGGGAGAGGAGAGAGACGGAGAGATGATGGAGACGAATGCAAGAGGAGAGGTGTTCTTGCAAAACAATTTAATCTTGGTTTGTTTTTGACAAGATGAAAAAAGGGTGGGGGTTCCAAATACATTAACCCTATAATAAAAAATGGGGTTTTTTTTATCAATTCTACTGGGTAAAGAAAATGTAATAAAACTAATTTTTACCAAAAGAAAACCCCTTCAAAATCTAAAAAAAAATTAATTAATTATATATTAATTATATAATAATTTAAATTCTTATATATAACGTAATATAATATAACTATAATTACCTAAATTAAATTAATTTACATTGGTTTTCCAAAATAAATATTTTTTATTTAAAAATTAATGGTGGTAGAAAATAGCAAATTGATTTCCCTAAAACATCAGAAAACTATATCAATTTGGTAATATATTATTTTCCCCCAATTAGGAAATTATAATGATGCTTACGTTTCGCAACACCCAAGAAAATATAAACATTTGTAATATATATCCCCCATTAGGATAGAAATTGGGAAAATATAATGCTTATCATTTATATTAAAATTTGAAATACGAATGAATTATATTTTTCCTCTAATTTTTATAATTTCCTTTTTTATATTATATAATGGATATTTTTTTCCCCCTTTCCCCATTTAGTTTTTAAATCTTAATTAAATTCCATTCCCGTTATTAAGGATATTAATAAACTAGTTTGTGCCCCTAAAAATAACTTATAATTCCCGTTAACATATAATCCCTAGTAGGATATAAATGACATATTTTGTCCACCATTTAGTTAATTAATTAGTACATTATTTTGCCCCATTTTTCCGTTAATAAATGACATATTTGTCCTTGAGAGGAAATTAAAGTCCATTATTTTTTTCCCTATAAAGAAATTAATTCCAATTTTTTTATTTTCCCCAAGAAGGAAATGAAAATTTTTCTATATTTTTTCCCAATGGAAAGAAAATTAAGTTGTCAAAATTTGGCCCCTGAGGAAATTTAATTCAATATTTTGTTCCCAAACATTAAAGAAACATTTAATTCATTAATTTTCCCCATAAGAAAAAATTTTACTTTTTTCCCAATAATTATTCCCCAAGACGGAGAATCAAAATTTTTTCCCATTAATTTTCCCCCACAAGAAAGAAATGAATTCCCAATTAATTTTTTCCCCCCTCCAAAAAAAATTTTTTTTATTTCTATGTTAACCTTAATAAAAATTTTAATTGTTTCCCCCATACTTTCCCCTTAAAGAAATTTAAATTTCCCATTATTTTTTCCCCCTAAGAAATTAGTTTTTCCCCATTATTTTTGTCCCTTTTAAGAAAATTAATTTTCCCCCCATAACATTTTGTTTCCTAATAAGGAAAACTGAAATCAAGGTATTTTTTCTTAATCATCCAAAACTTTAGAGGATGTAAAAAAAAGGAAATTAATTTTGAGAGAGAGACGAGAGAGGAAAAAAGAGAAAAAAGATAGATTTTTTGACTTAAGAAGATAACAAGGATATTATAATGAAAAAAGAACGGAAACAAACTTTGATTGATTTTGAACTGAAGGGTTTTTTTTTTGGCCGTCCCCACAAGACCTAAGGAAACTTTTGAAATAATAATAATAATAAAATTAATAATAATAATAATAATAAAAATAAATAACTAAAATAAATAAATCCTAAAATAATAAATAATAAATTAAATAAAAAAGTAAGTAATAAAAATTCGAAAATAATTAAAATATTTATTTTTCAATTAATACCCCTTCAAATTTTTACAACAACAACAAACCAACAACAAGGAACAATAAAATAATTAAATAATAATAATAAAATAATAAATAATAATAAATAATTAATAATAATAAATAATAATTAAATATAAAGGAGAAAAACAAGTAAGGTTTAATGAAAATTAACTGGGTGGTCCATAATAACACACCACCAGTATCCACAGAAAACAAATAACTTGGCATCTTAGACCTCAGGAGCAAGGATTTCGTCGCAGAAAAAAAACTTGGATGGGGGATTTCGGAACACCAAACACCAACCAGCAAATAAACCCCCCCCCCCCCCCCCCCCCCCCAACCCAGCCAGGAAAAAACCAAAACAGGCCAACCTATCCCCTTGGGGAAAAAAAGGCCCCGCCTTTTGGAAAAAGCAAACATTTCAAATGCTGATTGTGGGATCTGACGTTTGAGTAAAACTGGAAAGAGATGGCAGAAAAAAAGGCCCTAATGGTTAAGCAAGGAAAAACAAGGGAGGGAACCCTTCCAACGAGAAAATACCAAAGTACAAGAGAGGGGCGGACCTAAACAAACAACAATAGAAATATGGTAAAAACAGAAAGGCTTTTAAGGCCCAAATGCCACAATAAGAATCCCAACGGTACAAATGAAAAAACAGGAAATTGAAGGGATTACCAACAGAACAAAAACCTATTTCGGAAACCGAACCCATAAAAAGACCCTATACAGACCCCCCAACCCTAAAGAGGGGGAAAGACACCAAAACCCAACCAAGAAAATTTCCCCCCCCTTGAAAAGCCCCGGAAAACCAAGTAAGCGAACCTCCTTGGGGAACGGGAAAACAAATATGGGCAATTCATGGTTTAATCACACAAAACAAAACCATGCAACCCAATGGCCTTTCCCAGGAAGTTTTCACAGGAAGAAAGAAAACAGGGATAATAAAACAAAAGAATTTTTTCCCACAGAAGAAAATTTTTAACGAACAGAAACACAGTCCCAGGAACACCCAACTAAAGTAAAATTGCCCAAAACTGGGGAAAGCCCCCCAGGGGGTCCCCCCCCTGGATTGAAGTTACCATGGATACCCTGGCCTCCCAAAAACCTTCAAAGGCCCTACACCCACGAATAGCAGAACAAACCTCCCCATCCAAATTGTATCTCCAAATTCACCAATTGCCCCAAGAAATGGATTGAACCCACAGGAAGAAATTGTAATCCTTAAGTATCAAAAAAAAAAAACAAAAAGACAAGAGTTTAAGGGGAAATATAGGAACAGGTAAACCTACAGGCCCCCCCTAATTCCCCACCCCCTGCCCTCCCATAATGTGGAAGTTTTTTTACTAAACAGGGTTGATCAAATCAGTTGAAATAGGCTAAAAATACAAACTACCTAGAGGAAGAACAAACCCACCCCCCCATCCCCCAACCAACAGAAAGGCTTGCAAGAAGGAAAGTGTTAGGGGCCAACAAAAGACCAGCCCCCCTTCCTGAATAGACCAAAAAGATTGGTAAAATTGAACAGAACAGTTAGGAGAAGGAAAAAAACCAAACATAAGCAATGGTAAAACTGGGCAATGACCTAATAATAGAAAAGGCCCCTTTTTTGACATGATACCCCCACACCACATGGCCTTAATTTAGAATGCCCTGAAAACAATATAATGGGGCCCAGAGGGAAAAACAACCACCCCAATTCAGCTTTTCCCTCAAAAAAAATACAATTGCAGGGGGGGGGGGGGGGGGGCAACTGGGAAAGAATTACAAGTAACTTGGTTTACAAGCTCCTGGAACATAAGGACTAATACCAGAGGGTTTAATTCAAAGGAGAGGGAATCTTCCAGGGCGGACCCTCCCAACTGGTGGTTCCCCCACTACTCCTTCGTAAGTGAGCCAATGATTCCCATGACAAAACAGTACTAACAGGAAGATGGGGGATGCCCCGGGGGTGAAACCAACTCAAGAAATTGATGGCAACAGAATCCAACCATCTGATGGTTCATGGGAACTACCCATCCAAGCTTTGTAATGGGTAAGAGCATCAAGGAAATAGATTGCCCTAATCCAGGACCTTGTTAAGGATTTGTTAATCTGGGGTGGACATTTCAGGATTGGACAGTTTTGGCTGGAATAGAAAAAACAAAACATGCGCCCTTAGTCAACATATACAAAAAAGGGGCCCCAAAGTAAACGAGAAAAACTGAAGGGGTAATAAAAGCTTTACCAGAATGGGGGAAACAACGATCAAAAACAAACATAGATGAAGAACTGGAATTAACAAAATACCCCCCTGGGGAAAAATAATGGAAGGGGAGGGCCCAACAAATTTTATAAAACCACCAAAGAGAAATGAAAGGACACTATCAGGAAAGAAATATAGTGCAGAAGACCCTTACAAAGGCCGCTACTCCAACCCCCCAAAGTCAAAAAAAACTCCAACCGACCCGGAAAAAATAATGGGAAATAAAAGCCCTAAAACACCATGGGCAAGTGGGCCAGTAATAAAATATTTACTGTTGCCAGGAATAGTGGAAATGGGACCTAAGGGGTGCAAGAACTCCCCGCAGCATAAGATCAGCAAAAAAACCAGGAAAAACATATGAAACAATACCCAAGCCAAAACATTGACAAACCCAAGAGGCAAAAAATACGGAAAGGGGGGGTGGGTGGGGGAACCTATAACATAACAACGAAAGGGAAAGGAAGGGAGAAGGAAGGACCTACTAAGTTAATAGAGGGGCCTGCCCCGTCCAACCAATCGGCGAAACAGAGCACTGGGGGCGGGCAATATTCTGAAAAAACCAAGTGAAGAACGAAAAAAGTGGCGTTAAAGAAGGTGGTTATGGGCAAAGAAGGACTAATAAAAAGTAAGACGGCAAGAACCCGCCAGAAATATAACCAGGAGACGTAATTGACAGAAGAAGAAAACAGAGGAACCTGGGGCCACAACAAACCAACATGCACGGAACAATACATGAAGACAGAACTAAAAAGTAACCTAGTCCAGCGTGAAACACAATGTGGCCCCAACGGGCTAAGAGGGAGGGGGAAGAGGCTAAAGAAGGAAACTGAAAGGAAAAATGAATAAACAGCGGTCTCCCCAACCAAGATCCAGGCCCTAACGAAAACCAGATATGGTTTCAAAAGAACGAATAGAACCCGGAAACAAAACATTCTCTCCCCCCCATATTGTAGGAAAAAAGTGCCCCCCAATAACGAAAAAACAAAAATTGAAACCATTAAAAACCGAACGTAGCAAAGCGAATAACCCGGGCCCAACCTTTGGCCCCCCACAGAAACCCAGTTACAAAAAAAAGGGCAATGGTTTCAGTGGCAAAAAGGCCCTTCTTACTTGGAGCCCCCCCCAATGTGTTGTGGGGCAAGAAAACATCAGCTACCCTTGCCAGTAAAAATAAGGTGGTACTGAGCACCAACCCAGAGGGAAAAAAGGTTGGGTTTTAGAAAAGGGATCAGGGGAAAAGATCCCTCTGGGGGAACTATGGTTAAAAAAATTCAGAACAACAGATAGGGGCTTTGGAGTTACCGGGTTGCAAAAAATTATAGGACCCAGCACATGTGAAACGTTTTGGATTGACAAAGTCAAGAAAAGAAAGTAATCACCTCAAGTTTGATGTCGCAAATACCATGGGAATACATTCAAGAGTTTGAAAGAGAAAGAAAGAAGGGGAAAAAAAAATGGAAAATAAGTTAAAATCAAGATCTGAAAAATAGAACTAAGGAAAGGCTATCGGGGGATCTGCCAGTGGGAAATTGTACCCATAATCCACAGGAAGGGCCCACTAGGCCCAAACGGATCCCAAGATCCCTGGGGAAAAAAAAAAGGAAATCCTAGGAAAAAAATTTAGAGGCTGAAAGTAGCCCCCCAGGACTCATGGCAGAAGAGTTGGTTGGATTCCTAGAAACGGCTGGCAAAACCATAGTAAGAAAAAGTTGATGGGGAACCCTCCTAAAGGAGGCCAGGATGCAACCCCGGAAAAAACCCCCACAACTATAAAAATTAACCCACCCAGTCCCCCCCCGAAAATTGGAAATAAACTTTGGGTGATAGAAGCAAAAAAAAAAAAAAAAAAAAAAATAAAAAAAAAATAAAAAAATAAATAAAATAAAAATACCCACCAAACCCACCATGGAACCCACATGGGCTAATAGAATGGCCCTTGAAAAAAAAATATTTATGGGGCCAGAGGTAAAACAACAAGATCAGACCTTCCTCAAAAAATTACAAACCCGCGGCCAAACTGGAAATTAACCAATACTTTACAAGCGTTCTGGAATAAGACCTAGGGCGGAGGTTAAATATGAGGGAGAGGGAATCTTGACAGGGGGCGGACTCACTGTTCCCCCCCACTACTCTTCGTAGTAACGCCCATGGAAATTTTCCCATGGACAAAAGTTAACTGCCAAGAAGAATGGACTGCCGGGGGGTCACCAAACTCCAAAGAAAAAAAGAGGCCCAAAAACAAGAAATTAACCATCTTGATGGTTTCATTTTTGGGTGGCGACCTCAAGCTGTTAAAATGGTGAATAGCCATCCCAAAGGAAATCGATTAACCCTAACTCCAGACCCTGGTACGGGATTGTTCTATGGGGACCACTCAGGAATGGAAGTTTTGGAATAGAAATAGGGCCTTAGTCCCCCCCCCAACATAACAAAAGGGCAAAGAAGGGTAAACAAGGACTGAAGGGGGGATAAATTATAAAGCCTAATCAGAATTGGGGAGCAACCATCCAAAACACATAAAATGAAAGAACCTGGGAATACCAAATGTACCCTGGGAAGGATAATGGGGAAAGGAGGGGATTTAAAAAACATTCCAAGAAGATGCCAGGGAACCACGGATCTGGCGAAAGAACTATATTGGGCAGACTCCAGGTGCGATTGCGTTCAAGTTCCAAAAACTCCCCAACACGCCCCGAAAAATTTAGGAAAATTAAAAAGCCAATTAAAAACAAACAGGGTGGGTCTGTGTTCCTGTTTACCCCCCCCCCCTCAGATGCAGGTGTGGGTGGGAATACAGTGGCAAAAAAAAAAAGGAAAATAAAGTGGAATGGGGAACGCAAGGCAAGAAAACTCCCCGCACAGAATCGACCGCAGAAAACTAGGAAAACCATTCTGACCAATAACACAAAAGCACTACCACCCAAGAGCAAAATTACCGGGAAAACAGGACTATTAACATTAAAACACGAAAGGAAGGAGGGGAGAATACTAGCTAAGTTATAGGAGGCAACCCCCCTGCCGTCCCCCCAACAACCCGAGGAAAACAGAGGCACTGGGGGAAGGGGATATCATTGGGAAAAACCAAAACCCAGTTGGGAAAGACGAAGTGGTGCTCCAAAGAGTGCAATGGGAAGAAAGACCTGGAAATAAAAAGTAGAACGAAGACCCCCAGAAAATATACAGAGACAGGGAGGAAAAAAGTGGTGGGTACAAGCGGCTAGAATAAAACAGGATGGACTGGCCACAAACAAAAACCAATGCCACGGACCCAATAACAATGGCAAGTGGCCCTACTGACAGGGGGAGAGTTTCAAGAAGGAAACTTGAAAGGAAATTGATAACAAGCGGCCAACCAAGAATCAGGCCCCCCCCCCTAAGAAAACCCAGGATATGGTTTCCAAAGAAACTATAGATGGGAAAATAACAATCCCTCCCCCTATGTAGGGAAGTTGGTGCAAATACGAAAAAATGAAACCCATAAACCCACATAGGCAAAGCGCAATGTCCCCCCCTGGACAACTTGGCCACAGAACCCAGTACAAAAACAAAAAACAGGCCCAAGAGATTTCAGTGGCAAAAAGACCCTCCCCACTGGAGCCCCCCTTGTCTGGCCAAAGCAAACATCAAGCTACCGCTTTGCACCAAAACCTGAAAGGGAGTAGTGATTAGAGCAACGATTTTCAGGCCCAAAGAATACCCCTCTTGGGAGGATTATGGGTTATCCGAGCAGATAGGGGTTGATACGTGGCAAATAGACCAACTCAAAGCAAGGAAACAGTTAAATCCAAAGTCGTGCATTTGTAAATTTTTTTTTTTTTTTTGTTGCGGCAAATAACCAATGGGACACCAGGAGGTTTTTGAACGAGAAAGAAAGTGGGAAAAACAAAATTGGATTCAAGTAAATCCCAAAGACATGAAAATAAAAATAAAGAAAATAATTAAAACGGAATTGGGTATATGCCCAGTGGAAACTTTGTAAAAGCCCATAATCCCATAGGAGGCAACTAGGCCCACACCACCGATCCCCAAGGATCCCCTTGGGGAAAAGGAAATCTTTTTAGAAAAAAAACTAAGAGGCTTTGGGGAAGCCAGCTCCAGGGACTCCCATGCAAGGAAATGAGTGTGATTCCCTAGAAACGGCTCCAACAATAGTAAAAGGAAAAGTGGAAATTTTGGACCCTTTCCCTAAGGAGGACCCTAGGATTGCAACCCGGAACCCCACCCACCTAAATAAATACCACCCAGGGTTGATTCCCCCCCCCGAATTGGAGGGAGAGGACTGTGCTTAAACCCAAAAAAAAATTAAATTAAAATCAATAATAAACTCTCAAAGAAACTAATTTTAATTTTTAATTAATACCCACCCTTGAAAATTTTTATAGACTGTTGAAATGAAATAATAATAATAAAATAATGAGTAAATAATAATAATTAATAAAGAAAAAATAAAACCCCCCTAAAACCGAATTGGAGATTATTAATTCAACCACTTTAGAAATCAATGTTAAAACAAATCCATCTTTAATATTAACAGAAACCCAGAAGGCCCTTTGGAAAATCAATATATAATATTATAAATTATATTATATATTAATATTTTTTTTTTTTTTTTTTTTGTAATATAAATATATCGTTATTGGTATAATGTTATATAATCATCAATATATTGCCCCAATATAAATAATGTAAATATACCAAACTGTCCTTTTTCTGGCTCTTTCCTTTCTTTTTATTTCTTTTATTTATTTTTTTTCTTTGTTATCCCTTATCCTTTCCCCCCTGTTTCCCCCCTTTTTCCCCCCTTTCAGAAGATTGGCGTTTAACAATTCAGAATCCCTGTGGCAGTGCCCCCCCATTTGTGACTCCGCTTTTTTTTTCCCTTTAATTTTCCAGTTTTTTTTTTCCCCTTTTTTTTTCCCCCTTGCCCCTCATCCCCACACCCCTTCCTCCCTTCTCCCTCTCTCTCCCTCTCCTCTCTCTCTACCCTTCTCTTTCTCTCTCTCTCTGGGGGAAGATTATCTAATGGAATGCAAAGCGTGTGTATATATATTTGTCACAACTTTTACATGCTAGTAAATTCTCCAACTCTCTGTCTCTCTCTCGTTCTCTCTCTACCTATCTATCTATCTATCTATCTCTTTCTCTCTCTCACTTATATACAAAGGATGAATTGATATAATGCAGAACACAACTTGTTGTACCTTACAAAATGTCGTATATATAGTTTCCTTCTATCTTTCTCTCTCTCTCTCCATATATATATATATATATATATATATATATATATATATATATATATATGTATCGTCTCTCTCTCTCTCTCTCTCTCTCTCTCTCTCTCTCTCTCTCTCAATATCTCTCTGGAATGCAAAGCGTATATAAATATATATATATATATATATATATATATATATCATACATCATATATATATATATATATATATATATATATATATATATATAGATATATATATATATACATATATATATATATATATATATATCTATATATCTATATATATATGTGTATTTATATATATATATATATATATATTATATATATATATATATATATATATGTCATATCTTTTACATTTTAGTCAATTCTCTCTCTCTCTCCTCTCTCTCTCTCTCTCTCTCCTCTCCTCTCTCTCTCTCTGACGGGAAAGAGGAAAAAATAGACAAGAAAGACAAAATCTGCAACCTTTTGAAAAGAGGGAATTGCAGATTTGGAGAAAGATGTTACTACAAACATCCTAAGATATGTCAAAACTATGAAATATATGGTAAATGTGCATACTTAGATGGATATGGGGACGATTGCAGAGATCTGCATCCAAAAATATGTAAAAACCTAAAAGAAGAAAAGGATGTAAGTTCGACAAAAAATGCAAATATATGCACCCTGTAGCCATGAATCATAATCAAAATAAATAACCAAACCAGTAATATCCAAAATAAGAAAAGAAACAAATAAAGAGAGAAAATCAAGAATATCAGGTAAAAGAGAAAAGCAAACCACCAATGAGATATGCAGAGGTGTCAGCAAACTTTCAAAGCATCAGCTCCGAAATTCTACTCAAGAGATAATAACTGTATTTATTATGCAAGATGGGATATTGCAGAACGGAGAAAAATTGCAGATTCATGACACAAAATGAATAATTATGATGAAGGAAGATCAAATATTATGGAAAAGTTGGATTTTTTAATGTCAGAATTTCTGAAATGAGAACAACATACCAGAACAGGAAAGAGACATGGGAAAATCCTTATTACTACCATTATTAAATGAAGGAGAAAACACGCAAACCATCATAGTGAATAATGCGCAGGGTTTAGTTACGAGTAACTCAAAAAGAAAAATAGGGTACTTAGAAGAACTAACCCAAAATGAAAAGAAAATAGATATATGAATATAAGTGAAACCTGGTATTCCCAAGAGACTGGGAATGATGATCAATAAAAAGGGTTCCAAACTTATAGATCAGATAGAAAAAATAGGAATCAAGGGGAACCGCAATATATGGGAAAGACAAAAAACAAGGAAAAAATATATGAGAAATATAGTAACTCAGAATGTGAAAACTAATAGCGGTAGAATTTGAATCTGAAAAATTGATGAACATAGTAATATATAGACCTCCTAATACTAAAGAGTTTGACTTAATAATTGAAAAATTGGATGATATATGTAGAAATCACAAGGACTGGACTATTCTCCTATCTGGTGACTTCAACTTTCCTTTCGTAGAATGGAAAGAACGAATAGGAAGATTGTGGTTGTCTTATACATATAAAAAAGAGAGTAATAGTAGTGCAGAAGATAAGAGGCAATTTGAAAAGCTATTAGATATGCTACTAGAATACAACATTCAACAAATAAATCACCTGCCAACAAGAAAGGAAAAGACTTTAGACCTAGTATTTGTGAACGAGATGAATTATGTTAAAGAAATAATAGTTTATAATGCGAGTATTTCAGACCATAATGTCATAGAATTACAGTTCATTCCAAGCAAGTGAAAATAGAGATAAAGCAAGAAATGAAAAAGTGGGAAGGATATGGAAAATACAACTTCTACAGTAAAATATAAAAATGGTCAGAAATTAATGAAGAATTAAACAAAGATTGGGATAACATTTTCGTAAGTGATGACATAAGGGTAAATACGGAGATATTATATAAAAATATTGAGAAAATAGTGGAAAATATATACCGAAGAAGAAAAGTAAACATCATTCATGCATACCAAGAGACAGAAGGATCTTGTTTCCAGAAAATCAGAAAGTGGAAAAAAGGTCTTGCAAAAGAAAAAATGCATGGAAAGTTATAGAACTAAAAAGTAAGATAGAAAATGCAGAACAAAAGATTATACAATCAAAAAGAAAATGAAAACGGGACTTGGAAGAAAAAACCCTATTAAATATCAAGCAAACCCCAAACTATTATACTCATATGCGAAGAGATGAATAAAAGAAGAATAGAAATAGGCCCTCTGAGAATTGAAGGGAGATTAACGAATGAAAAAAAAGGAAATTTGCAACATACTGGCAGAACGATATAAGAGAGAATTCACCCCTCGAATAGATAATGAAGATAATGAATATAGAAGAATAAGGGAGAAAATAGTGAATATTTAGCTGACCATAGAAATTAATGAAGCTGATATTGTGCAGGCAATTAATGAAATTTAAAAATGGAGCTGCTGCAGGGCCGGATGGAGTCCCTGCTATTTTGTTAAAGAAAGTAGTTCATTCTATCGCAAAAGCCACTTGCAATATTATTAAGACAAAGTGTAGATACAGGCAAGATTTATGATGAGCACAAATTAGCATATATCACCCCTACTTTTCAAAAGTGGGATCAAGACTAGAGGCAAGTAATTATAGGCCTGTGAGTCTAACATCACATATTATGAAAGTGTATGAAAGGGTAATGAAGAAAAAATATTATAACATTTAATAAAAATAATTTGTTTTTTAATATAGGACAACACGGTTTCGTACCCGGAAAAACAAAGTACACAAACCCAACTGTTAGTCCACCGTGAGAACATATTCAAAAATATGAAAAGCGGAAATGAAACAAGATGATGGTTTATCTAGACTTTGCAAAAGCTTTTGACAAAGTAGACCATAATATATTAGCAAAAAAAATTAGAAAAACACAATATCGTAGATAAAGTAGGAAGATGGTTAAAAGAAGTTTTTACACAACAGAAACAGATAGTTTATTGCAAACGATGAGAAATCGGATGAAACCAAGGTAATATCCGGTGTGCCACAAGGTACGGTGCTAGCTGCAATATTTGTTTGTTATTATGATTGAAGACATAGACAGTAATGTTAAGGGATTCGGTAGTGAGTAGTTTCGCTGATGACACAAGAATAAGTAGAGAAATTACTTGTGATGAAGATAGGAACGCTCTACAAAGAGACCTTAACAAAGTATATGATTGGGCAGAGGTAATAGGATGGTATTTAACTCTGATAAATTTGAATCAATAATTATGAGACCGAGAAGGAAAGCTATATGCATATAGGGGACCTATAATGAGACAATCACAAATAAGGAAGCAGTTAAAGACCTTGGTGTGATGATGAATAGGAACATGTTATGCAATGATCAAATAGCAATTCTGTTGGCAAAATGTAAAGCCAAAATGGGAATGTTGTTACGGCACTTCAAAACAAGAAAAGCTGAACACATGATTATGCTTTATAAAACATATGTTC